>NC_042618.1:16664922-16752422 GCF_901001135.1 Rhinatrema bivittatum
TTCCCTTCTCAGCTCTTCCGTTCCCAATCAAAGGCCCCTGGGGGGGGGATGGAGTCATTAACTCATGACAACACCCAGCAGCCGGATTTCGGGTCCAGGGCTGTAGGGTTCCAAAAGGCCTCTGAACTGAGAAACGTTCCTGCGAGGACTGGACCAAAGTTGGGAGAGAGATAAAATAGGGATTAAATTCCCGGGTAGCTGCAAACGAAGGCTCGTGGTGCCAGATTCCAGCCCTGGTTCTGATAGAACCGGAACTATAAAGGAGAAAGAAGAAACTATCAAATCCAAAATCCTGCCAGTTTAAAGCCCCTCTTGTAGATGAGCAATTCAGAGAGATGCTGCCTCCATCAGCAGTTTAAAGGCACAAGTCCCCCTCCATCAGCATGGAGCCAGGCCCGGTTCCACTCTCCCTGCATGTAAGAATGGGTGAAGAAACCCGTTTTAAGGAACACTGCCCCTCGCCCACAAGCAGGGCAGGTTAAGGGACAGAAATCTAATCTTTAGACTTGTTTTACACCTTTGCACCCAAAGCGTGTTACAATAAAATATTAACCATTTAGAAAATCAATACATACATCAAAAGCGTCATAGCCCTTCCAATTATTTAAGCCTTCCTTTCAAATTTCCATCCTTGTGTTTGCTGATGCCTTTCACCACAGAAAACACAGCCCTTATGCCATGGCTTCTCAGGATATTCACAATGACCATGCATGAGATAAGTCTGCATACACTGGGTCTCCAATGTAGCATAGTCATAGTCTGTGACGTCACCAGGACTAGTCTGGGAAGCCTTGCCTTATGCATGCTCAGAGCAGACGACGTTTGTAAGTGGATCTGTCCAGTGGAAACAAGATTATTTTAAGAGAAATTAAAGGTTTAAACAAATATTTATTTTGCATTCCATAAGTAATTCTCAGATTATAGAGGGATGAATGGGAGGACAGGGGTCGGAAGAGGGTGGGTTGCAGGGGTCATGGTCCCACCAAACTTTCGGCCAGTAAGGACAAGTCAAAAAGCCTTCGTCGGTCTCTGTTCTTCCAACCCCTTCCTGCTGAGAAAACACAAAGGCTCTGATCCTCCCCCCTTCTGTGGTACTCACAGTGGAAACTACACTTAGAACCATAGAAATGACGGCTTAAAAGGATTAAACGGTCCATCCAGTCTGCCCAGTAAGCTTATGGTAGTATCTGCTGCGCCGTGTAGGTTACCCCCATGCTTATCAGTTCTCCCACACCGTAAAAGCCAGGGCCCTCGTTGGTTGGTGTTTGAATCCAATTCCCCGTTATGCTTTGCTGTTGAAGCAGAAAGCAATGTTTGAGTTGCATCAAAGTATCAGTCTGACTGGTTACGGGTAGTAACCGCCACATCAGCAAGTTACCCCCATACTTGTTTCCCCAGGGCATAAAAGTTGGGGCCCTCACTGGTTGCTGTAAGAATCCAGTTCCCCTTCTCCCCCTGCCATTGAAGCAGAGAGCAATGATGGAGTTGCATCAACAGAATGAAGGCTTATTGGTTAAGGGTAGTACAAGCCACATCAGCAAGTTACCCCCATGCGCTCTTTTCTTCATTCTCATCCTCCAGCCTTTAGGGATCCACAGTATTTATCCCATGCTTTTGAATGCTTTCACTGTTTTGGTTTTCACCAGCTCCTCTGGGAGGGCATTCCAGGCCTCCACCCCCCTCTCCGTGAAGAAATATTTCCTGACATTGGATCTGAGTCTTCCTCCCTGGAATTTAATTTCATGACCCCTAGTTCTACTGATTTCTTTCCAGCAGAAAAGGTTTGACATTTGTGCATCAATAGAACCTTTCAGGTAGCTGAAGGTCTGTATCCTATCTCCCCTGCACCGCCTCTCCTCCAGGGTGTACATATCCAGATCCTTCAGCCTCTCCTCATAGGTTTTCGGATACTGACCCCACACCATTTTGGTCGCCCTTCTCTGGACCGCCTCCATCCTGACTTAAAAGCCCTAACTTCCGCCATGAGCAAACTTAGCACATTAAGGTCTTCTTTACCACCAGAGCGACGTCTGCAGTAATCTATGCTGCCTCCGGACCTCTTGCCAATAATGCTAACCCCTGCCAGACCTGCTTCCTGGTCTTCCCTTCCCTTTTGTGTAGATCTGCCTTCTCTGGCCATGGCTGCTGGACCACTGCGGGCCTCAGATCTGTATTGTGTGCTGCTGCCACTGCATCTGCATTGCCTCCATGACCACTACTGCTGCCACCAGCAATGCTCTGGTAAACTGATAGGGGTAGATTTTATAAATTTACGCGCACGCGAACAAAAGTATGCTGGATTTTATAAGATACGCTCGTAGCCGCGCGTATCTTATAAAATCCGGGGTCGGCGCTCGCAAGGGGGTGCACATTTGTGCAACCTGCGTGCGCCGAGCCCAGCGCGCGCTGCCTGTTCCCGAAATCGGAGCGGCCTTGGAGGGAATTTTCCTTCCACCTCCCCTCATCTAAACCCCTCCCTACCTTTGTTGGCAGATTTACGCCTGCCGAAAGCAGGCGTAAATCTGCGCATGCCAGCAGGCTGCTGGCGCGACATCACGCAACCCGGGGGCTGGTCCGGAGGCCTCGACCACGCCCCCGGGCCGGCATCACGCCTCCCGCCCCGACATTTGTGCCGCCCATCCGACACGCCCCCGACATGCCCCCTTTGCAAAGCCCCAGGGCTTGCGAGCGCCGCCGAGCCTATGCAAAATAGGCTCGGCGCGCGCAGGGGGGGTTGGGGTAGGTTTTCGGGGGGTACGCACGTATCTTATGCGCGTACCCCTTTGAAAATCTACCCCATAGTGGACAAGGGATAGGTGGGAGAGGTAGAAGGAGGCTGAAGGGAAAGGAGAGGAGGTGGGGCAGGGAGAGAGCAAAGTTGAGGAGAGAAGGGAGATGAGAGGAGAAAATGGGGTATGTATGGAATGAAAGCAAGCAGGGGTGAGGATGGGGAGAGAGGAGGGGCTGAAGGAGAGGAGGGGTTTGGGGGTAGGAAGAAGAAGAGGAGCCTAAGACGAGAGGCCAGTTCATCATTTTTATTGAGGGGCCTACTGAGTTAGCGCTACTGAGCCTTCGTTGTTTTTCTTCTGTGTGTGTGTGGGGGGGGGCGGGGGGGCGGGCAGGCCTCTCTCTCCACTGCTCCAGCCCTTTCCTCTCCCCCACTGCCCAACTCTCTCTAACCTTGCTCCCTTCAGCCTGCCCCATTACCTCCCATTACCCTTGCTCCCACCTTCCTCCTCTTGCTCCCACATTTTGCTTTTTCTTCACCCTCTGCCCCCCACCCTATCCCTACCCCTCACAAAAAAAACCCCAAAGGCTCAACAGGCCCAACATGGAACTGCATTATGCTGGGGCTGCAGAGCCTTTATTGTTTTTCTTGGGGGAAGGCCTCTCTTCCTGGTCCCCAGACCTTTCCTCTTTCTCTCCTGCTTCCCCTTCAGCCCCCTCTCCTCTTTCTCTTCAGTATCCCACTTCTATCCCATCCCTCCTCCTTCGTGCTCTCTACCAATCTCCCTCTTCAGCAGTGGTTCTCAACCTTTTTTCGGCTGGGTCACACCTGACAGATGGTTCTCACATGCGTGACACTGAACATGTGACCGTCACGGGGCTAAATGTAAACATACATTCTGCATCCGCGGGATCCACCCTGACCCCCCCAACAATGGGCGCAGAGCAGAACTAGGACGTTCCCCGTTCAATTTACCATACAAAAAAGATATTTCTGGTGACATCTCAATAACAGCAACATAAACAGGTGCAATAGCCCTCCTTATGAAAAACAGTAATTTACCACCAATGCATGTTCTATTCAGAAAACACAACAAATAAGATTGATACAAATGCCTACATGCTTGTAAAATACTTCACCTCGGTCACACACATAGAATCGACCTTTACCAAGTACAGAAAGACCACAAATTACAAATATGGAAACAGAAACTGGAATGGAAACCCAAAAACGCCACTCTGCATTCTGTGCAAAACAAAAATATAGCACCTATCAGACTTCCAGGATCTGAAATAATGTACACAATTAATGTGCACAAAGTTACACCTGCATTATGGAACTCAAATAGTAATAACCCTACCTATGAAAAGGCAGCACTGCAAAAATTACACCAGGCCCTAAACACCAATACACCTCCTATGAGGAAAACAGAACAAGCCAAGCTGCTATAAACCCCTACCAAGAAACTACAAGCTCGCAGAACACAGACAGACCCTCACCAAATATAGAATAAAGCGACCATAAAGCTAATGTTTTTGTGTTGTTTTACTGCATACAGAGTTTGGCTTCTTGCTGTTTCCAGTTCAGTCTGTCTCCCCAAGAAATATAAAATAATTCTAAAACTAGAATATAATAAATGTTTCAAAACAACTGATAAATGGAATAACATCCAATCATTAAAAATTCTCCAAACACCAATAAAATATTTCTAAAAGCGGACACATCACATAATACCCAATAATTAAAATGGCAGTCAATCAAGAAAGATAAACTCAAAAAGCCACCTTTACGTATCCTCTCCAGTAATTCTCGTATTCCTTTCCTTTGTAGGCCAATAGCACATACCAGAAGCAGCAAGGGCTGCTGAAGCTCTGTCCTCGCGCTCTTCTTCCTTAGGGCCCATGATTAGTCTATTTCTTTCTTTCTTTCACACACACACTTTCTCTCTCTCACACACCAGTCATCTCCCTGACCAATGTTTCTCTCACACACAGAATCACCTCCCTCACCGATGTCTCTTTCTCTTCTCACACACACACACACCAGTCACCTCCCTGAACAATCTCTCTTCCTCTCTCTCTCACACACCAGTCACCTCCCTGATCGTCTCTCTTTCTCTCTCTCACACACACGTCACCTCCCTGACCAATCTCTTTCTCTCTTTCACACCAGTCACTTCCCTGACCAATCTTTCTCACACACACCAGTGACTTTCCTGAGCAGTCCCTTGCTCTCACACATTCTCTCATACACTTACACACATGCTGACTCACTCTCTCTTTCTCACCTCACTCATTCCCACCACAAATGGCAGCTATAGCACAAGGTAGCCGGTATGCTGCTATTAAAGAAGAGTCCTGACAGGCTAGAAACTGCAGCAGGAATGACCTCCCTGCCCCGCAATGGTAAGAAGGCAGCACTCAGCTGATTGCTTGTGCCGCCATCACGGCACAGCGCAGCCAGCCTAGAATGTAATTTTATGGTTTTTCTTCTCCCCACCCCAGCCTTTTATTTTTTTTTTTTTTGCAGATTATTATTTTTATGTTTTCTTGCTGGTGTCGCTCTAGCGAGAGAAAGGGAGGTCAGAGCCGGGGAGAGGGGCGGTGGCACCGGCACCTACTCCTGCAGCCCCTAGCAAAGTGGCCAGCCAGCACCGATCTTCAGCTCCAGGCAGCTGATGGACGACTTTCCCCAACAGCCACGCGGCAGGAAATCTCGGTGGCCACATTCTCAGCTGACTGCTCTGTGCCATGATGATCGCAGCACAGGCAAAACTGCTGAGTGTAGCGGGGCCGGGGAGAGCCTTGGGCTGTGATTGCTGCTCCATGGCCTTTTCTTCTTCCCGCGTGCCCGGTAAACATCACTTCCTCTTCCGGGCCACAGGGGCGGGAAGAAGAAAAGGTCATGTTCCTGTTGCTGGCTTCCACAAAACACTGCTGCCGTTCCCCCTCGGGGCTTGAATGTGCTGACAGCGCGAGCAGGAACAGTAGCAATGTTCGTCTCACTGAGGTGAAGGGGGGGAGAAGAGTAATAAGTGCGCGACACACCTGCCGGTGCTTCGCGACACACTAGTGTGCCGTGACACACCGGTTGAGAACCGCTGCTCTTCAGGACTCTACATCTCTCCTCATACCCCCTTCTCTTCCCATCTCCAATTCTTCTCGCTCTCGCCCATTGCCCATCCTCCTTACTCTCTTCTCCCTGCTCCCACTACTGCTCCTCCTGTTGCTCTCTCCCCCCTCCTGTACCCACTACCACCCTCTTCCCATAAGAAAAACAACAAAGGCTCAGAGGCCCAAACATAATACCATATTATATGGGAACTGCCGAGCCTGTGTCATTTTTCTTGTGGGGGTGAGGGTTATGTAACATAACAGCCCTCATTCTGCACAAGAACAATGACCGGGGTCTGGTTTAATTTAGGAGGAAATGCATGTCTGTTTCTAGTGCACCAGTGCTGCCTTGCATGAAAACTCTGACTTCTTGAGGTTACCATTCTAGTTTTTGTCTGCATATTTCTGTTTTTAATTTGTGATCAATTATTTTGTATTTGTTAAGGGCCATTTTGCAAGTGTGTGACTAAGGTCAGATGTTCTGCTAGCATGTAGTTTCTGGGTAGGGATCTGAGGCAGTCTTGTTCAATGTGTTTTCCAAACAGGAGGTGTATTGGTGTTCTAGAGCCCGGTGTAATCACAGAGTTGTTGCTTTTGGAGTCTTATGAGAAATGCTGTTGTAGTATGGCTGATTTGGTATAGATATGCTGAGCGTATTGCTTTTCCAGGATTTTGTATTATTTTACAATGTGCCAGTAGTGGAGGACGTTTCCATTTGTTACTTAGATGACATCAGAATTTTTTTGTATAGTGAAGTGTAGGGGAATAGATCCTGCTCTGCCCCCATTGTTAGAAGGCTGTGTGTGTGTGTGTGTTGAAGAGGAGGGATCTGTGGTCACAAAGAATGAACCTCTCTTAACCCACGGTACAGTATGCTGAATATAATTGTTATTGTAAATTTCTGCCTTCATACCCACTTATCAATCTCTATTACTTGTTTATTGTTGATATGTTTTGATATGTGTTCTCTGTGAAGCCTTTTGCTATGTTTAGTTAAATGTAAACCGAGATGATGTTCTCAACGTATTTCGGTATATACAAACGCTTAAATAAATAAATAAAAATAAAATAAATATAAACTCAGTCTCTGAAATTTACTGTTAGCGCTCTTTTTACTGTGCATTGTACCCAACCGTTTCTTTCTGAAGCTTGTTAAGGTGTTACATACACAGGCAACATACTGAGGGGAGCCTGCAAGTTTTTAATCATGTGAGTGGTGTCCAAACAAATGACTGTTCTCATATCCTTAGCTCACATTTTCTTGGTCTCTGATTAAATCTCTTGCTATTTGATGATCTTCTCTCTCTCCATACAGTATAAAATAGTCACTTAGTACTGACATTTCTGTTAGCAATGTTGTTTTGGTCTGGTTTTCTAGCATCAAGCATTTAAGTTGGTCTGGGAATGAATAATTACACTCTTATGATTTATGCAAAGAGGGTATGCCATTAACTATAAATGTAAAATAATAAAAAATTGACTGCAGGAACATGGGTGGAGTTTGGTTGCCTCTCCCAACCGAAAAAGCATTCCACTGCCTCTGAATGGGAAGGAAATTCTAAATCAGAGACTTATAATAGGGGAGAAGAGTGTCCAGTTCACTTTTAGCCAAAATATTTCCTGCTTGTGTTGCATTGCTGCTCTAAGTGGGTTCCATCACGTGACAAACCATGCACATGATGTGCTTTTAGTTCAAAACACGAAAATCTGCAAGAATGGAAAGCCAGGGTTTATTCTTGCTAATTCTTGGCAGACAATGCTACTATTAATAGATGAATCACATGCTATACACAATACCTCACAGAGGTACAAGCAGCCCAAGTACCTGCATCTCTCGCAAATTAAAAAAAAAGACTACCACAAGGAGTAACTAATTTCTCATTTCCAAACAGAAAAGATCAGACAAATCAATGGCGAGAGATCTGCATGGTGAAGACAAAATAATTCAAATAGCCCTTTTAATAATAAGACTACAGAAATGAGCTGATGTGCTGAAAATAAATACTAAAGGCTCACAGTGGAGGGAAGGCAGGAGGAGGAACTGAAATATAAACACACGAAAAATAAATGCAAGGTTAGATATGGTTTCAGTATAATCTCTCTCTCAACCAAGCAGAAAATGGTGGCGGGAAACTGATTCACAAAATGTAAATAACGCAGCCAAACCCAAAAAATAAGGTTTTCAGAATTCCTGGCTTTCCCTCACAGCAGAAAACCTCTCCTTACGCATCTTGCACACTTTTCTGTTCTGAGAAAACATTTCAGTGGAGTCTAAACTGGTGTCAACACTATCTGAGAACATTGTTTTTCTAGCGTAGTATTTGTAAAAGCTAATAATATACAGCATGAACTATGTGAACTAAAAATATCGCTATGACTGTACGGCTTAATTACAGATTTTCCAAACGGAGAGCCTGGGGTTAGCCTGACTGCTCTGGGCTGGCAAGTGGGGAGTTTGAGATTTGAACTGCAGACACAGCTCCACATGCTTTGAGAGCTGAGATTGCAATTCAATTCAGCCCCGCACCAGATGAGGGTAAGGGGGCTGAAGCGCAGTGCGGCTATTACAGCACCAGTACCAGATGGTGCTACGCTTGCTGGCTCGCAGACTCACTCTCACCAGCCGCCGCCAAAGCAGCTCACCGCCACTGCCCCGCACAACCAGGAATGCTGTCGCTCTACGTAGCGAGAGACGCCACCAATGCATGTTGGACCCAAGCATGCCCAAGGCCTCCTTTAAAGGGCCTGCGATGGGACCTTAGCTGCAGCATCCCTGGGTGACATCAACTGCTTCGGCCCTTACTGTATAACGGTTTTTATTTTCAGTCAAGTAAAAAACACAACAACTAGCCGGAAGTGAGGTGGTTCTTCGCCCACTCCCGGCATATGTTACAAGCAAGCAACTAACATCAACAGACCCCCCCCCCCACCCCCCCAAATCTCCGGAACACCATCCTCAAGAAGGTCAAACCGCATCAAGTCAAGGCAGTCCACTGTTCCCACAAGGCACCAAAGAAAGCCCAAGCCGGCCCATCAAGCATTAAGGAGCAAACTCCGGGTTCGATGCAGATTTTTTTTTTTTTACTGTATAACGGTTTTGCTTCGGCCCTTAGATGGGCCCTTCTCCCTGCCTAGAGTGTTAGCTGCTGTCTTCTGCCTCATTCAGCCTACCGTGTCTTCAGCCTTGACCTGCCTTCATCTCCAGCCTCGTCCAGCCCTCAGTATCTTCAGCCTTGCCTTGTGTTGCGACCGTCGCTGCCCGAAGTCTTCACCCCACCCACCTTAACCTCTGCGGCGACTCCCTCTCTGCTTGTTGGATGTTTGGCTACTGCGGCGTCCCCGGACCGGCAAGACGCTGCACTCCGCCATGTTTCCCAGAAGCCTAAGGGCGCATGCACGGCGCGACCCCGACTCAAGTACCAGCAGTGGCGCGAACCTCAGGGGCGTCCCCCTGAGATGACGTCATCCGCACCAGATATTTAAGGTCTCTGAATTCACTAACTAATCGAGTTAGCAAGGGCTTTCTCCAGGTATCGCTGCAGATGGGATTCGCTCTCCGCATACCTTGCTACTCTGCCTCCTTGGACTTACCAGGGGTACCCGCTCCTCTTTTGCCTTTCAGGTTGCAGTCTGGAACCGGTACTCGCTCCTCGAGGGCCCACATTCTCGGACCTCCTTCTGAATATAACTTCTGCCAGGAAGTCACCGCTGCCTACAACACCAGTGAGTTACCATTTCTCTCTCAGAGCTTTCCCTGGAACCAGGTACTCGCTCCTCAAGGGCCTAATCCATTCCAGCTCCTGGGCTCCTGAACTCTGCATACCCTGCCTACTCACTATATTCAGTTTCTCTACAGCTCAGCCTTCCTGGGATCGCTGTTCCAGTATCTGAGGGACTACAGCCCAGCCGGGCGCTTCCAGCTCACTACTGCCACCTCTGATGGTTCAATATATTGTTTAATAAGAGAAGTAGTGTGTGTCTGTCTCCATACTCTGAGCCTGACCGGTGGTCCCTCTTGGAATCTTTCCCCAGGGGCGTGGTCATCTGCAACCGGCCCAAGGATCCACCCACAACTACCCCAAACAATAACACCTTGGTCCCTTGGACTTATCTGCAGTACTGACCCTAGTCTGTGACCTGACCCTTCTTGCCTGCCGCCTGTCTCGACCACAGCCTGACTACGGAACCTCTCTTATCCTCTATCAGAACCCAAAGGCTCAACCTGTGGGGAAAGGGGCTGGTATAGGCGAAACTCCAGCTCAGTCTCTGCATCGCCTTTCGGCAATTGGCAGTGGGGAACCTACTGGGCCCCTCCCAGTAGGTGGTGCCAACCTCATTCCAGCACAAAGGTCCACAATTCTAACAAATGGCTCAGGGTCCTTTCATACATGGAATGGGGGAGAGCGGCGCTCAATGACCTATAGTCATCTGGTAACACTAGTCAAAGAACCGGATGGAAATAGCTCAAAAGAAACCAGCATCCTGCAGGATATGAGCATCTGGGAAAGAAGAAAAGTAATAACGAGCAACTGAAAATCTTCATGTGTGCTTTCAACTGTTAAGTGAATACTAAATGTGTCATACCATTTATCTCCTTATGACAGCTTCTTTCCTGTTTGACTCTGCTGAATAGCCAAAAGTTCAAACACACTACCAGCATGCCTAACAACAACAGAAAACCTCTGATGAGTAACAGCTTACAAACTTTTATAGGAACATATTGTCTGTGGGGAATTTTGTTTTAAAGAAACCGTCTGATGACCATGATTAGCTGGAGTGAAAACGGGGATGCATCAGGAGCACACCACTGCATAATGATCCTTTCCTTAAAAGCTGGAGTTTTGCTAAGAAGTCCCCACTATGAGCATAGAGACTTTTTACAGCCTTTGAAGGAAACCAACAAAAACCACTTCCACGTTTTTCCACCACTCTTGATTGCTCTCTGCAGACCCAGGGAGAAGCCTGCATGGGTCTCGCTGGCTCATTTATACCGAGATCAGAGCGAATCCCAGCTTTGGTAACAGTAGGAGTGCCTTCGGCAGGCAGCGCCCATTATTTCCACATTCACTTGTCATCGAGCAGGTTGGCGAATGCCATGCGGCATGCAATACAGACAAAATGTTCAGTTGGTCATTCAACAACACCGTCTAGCGTCCTCATAACATTAGCTCGTTCATTTTATGGCTCTATTGAGTCCTCTTAGCCGTATTATTACAAGTAAATAAAAATCACCATTTCCTACAAATACCCTTTTTGGTTTTAAAAGTCTGCTCTTTATCTGTTTCTGCTGATATATTCTTGCTTTTCACGTAGCCGTGTGTGATGCACATGTTGGGTTCCAGCAGCGAGCTCCAATTTTTTAGATTCCTGAGGACAAGGATGACTAAGTAACTGGAGCTTACAAAAACTGTAAACGCTAACGTCCACCCAAGAGTGAAATCAAATCCAAAACTAAAAAAAAAAAAAAAAAAAAGGCATACTGTGGATATGAAGTAGCAGTTTAGGGTAGACAAACTTGATTGCATATTGCTGTTGTAACTCATTCCATTTCGAAACTTCACAGTGACACCCTCAGCCCTGGAGTCTCTTCCATGTAAATAAGGAACAGAGACATGAGAATGACTCACCCGGCAAACGTTAACCCTCGTGTCACACTGCAGCCACAAGAAGCACTCTCTCAAAAGGTGTCCTTTCAGAGTCCAAGATTGTTGCTACAGGTGCTAAGAAGCATCCAGACAGATGGGCATGGAAGGTCAAATTCTGGGGGAATACCAGTGAGGTCTCTCGTGATGCTGCTGCCACTTTCCACTCTTTCATTCACGCGGGATGAAGAAATAAGGACTCCAAAGCAATGTCATCTCTAGAGAGAAGGTTGAACGCTTCCAATCATTTGGAGCCTGCAGGATATTCATTGTGCTTGGGTTCATTTGTTGTCCCTGTGCTAGTCTTGGGCTCTCTCCTGTGGGACAGTCCTTGTAATTCACAATGGCTAGGCCTTGCGGTTAATAGTCACTTAAAGTGTTTCTGTAACTGCACTTCAGCCTCAAAAGGCGATCCTGCCACCCGCTGAGCTCAGATTTGCCCCTCTGTTCCTGGGGCTTCAGAAATCAGAAGCATGTTAGGTCATTTATTCGTAAATATGATTCTTCTGCTTTTCTCTATAAGCTAACAACAGGAGCATGTTTCACAGTGGGCTTCACGGCTTCGGCGGGCACTCTCTTCTTCAGAAACGCTCTTTATGGTGGTATCACAGCCTCAGTGATAATGCACAGAGAGAAAAAAGATTGACTAGGGCCATTTAAAATATATAATCAAACAGGTCTAAATTACAGTAAAGATCATTTATGAAAATGAAAACTGGGTACCAACAGTAACATTTATCAGCGTAACTGTGTAAAACATATATCACAAGGAAAAACTGGTCCGCCCCTGCACCCCAACCTGAAAACAACTGCAGCATTTAAAGACCAGGCTGCTTCCTGGAGCGTTTCTGAGTAAGTATGACACACGTCTCCTCCTCTACGCTACCTGCAGTGACTAGTTCTGGGTGTATTGTGGCTCCATTACTGCAATCCCACATGCTACATCTGAATTAGCTTTTATAGGCTTATCCCCCTTCCCTGCAAGCAAAGGCTCGGCCACATCAGTAACTCTGTTGCCATAGCAACTGCTTACTTTCCAGATCAGCTGCAAGCCCGTTGCCATAGCGACACATACACAGGAAGAATCCCTCTCCGCAGCCAAGGACCAGATGGCGGTGAACTTGGAAAGCCGTGGGGGGTTAGGGGAAGGCTCCGGGTCAGTTGTAAGGTGGCCCTCAGCCACTTCTATTCTTGGGTTTAAACACCAAGGAAGGCCACGCGGGTCAGTCTACAGCTAGGGATGTTTCAGATTCTCCATTTTGGTCCCAAGTGATCCTGCAGTCTTCCATGGTGGTGTTTGGACGGCATTCTCTTTACCGAAAGAGTTATGGCAAAAAGACAAAACGCCACGCTCTTTGACCCATCAAGCCAACCCTGAATACATTCTACCAGGGAACAGGAAAACGCACACAATCCTAACTGCGATACTTAAAATGACACCTTGTGTCTCATTCTGAACATCTCCAAGCTCCCCCCCTACCAGGAACGCAAAAAAAAAAAAACCAATTCAAGCACTACACAAACCGAAGCATAGACCATTCTTCCTCATGTCCAACATCCTTTGTTGCAAAAGGGCACCCGACAAGCAAACCGCAAGCTACAACAAAAACAGACGACATTCTCTGAATTCTACAAAAGGAAGCTTCCCCGTCACCGCGTGCCTGCGGCACCGTAACGTCTGGTTGGAAGCTCCAGCGGCACTCATCAGGAACGCGTTAATACAGGCTGCTGAGGTAGAGTTTGGGGGTTTTTTAACCCTGCACAGGTTTTTCAAGGGAAAAAGGCTTCAGCGAGAACTTTTCAACTGTACTTGTGTGTTTTAAGGCTTTCACTGAAAAAGCGTGTGTGAATGTAAACGTTTGAAAGCACTGATCGTGGGGGTGGGGAGAAGCTTTTACTGGAACTGCAAACAACGCCTTAAATACTGCAAAATTCCTCCTCTGAAGAAATAGCAGATAATCTGGAGATATCTGGCCTGGGACATATTTCCTCATTTTTGTATATGTAGATATTTCAAAGACATTTTGGGGACATCCTGGTGTGTTTGCCTTTGTCTGCAGTGTTTTTGCATAGGTATGACTTTGGCTAGAGCTGTTTATATTTAAAGAAAAAAAATTCTCCTTCATATTTTCAAGTCACGTCTTAACATATGAAGGAAGCGTAAAGTTTTCCAGTCACTGTGGGAGGAGCGCATCCAGAACCCAGCTTTACAGAGTGGAGCAGTGAGCAGAGTGGGGGCCTTCCAAAACAGCAAGTTAAAAACTTGCTGGCAGCTGGATCTCATATCCCCCTATTCCTCCTCCTTCTTCATACCCCTGGGTCAGCAACTTGGCACCATTTCAAAGCGACCCAACAGGTCTCAGAACAGGATGGAAGAGAGACACGGCAGACAAAGGGCAGGTAAAGCTCCGTGTTCTCGGCAATGAGCTTGCTCTCCTCCTGGCTCTGCATCTGTACTGTGCTAAGAGTGGTTCCTTCAGCTTACCGTACATCTTTATGTTGCTTCAAACAAGTGCCACTGTTTTAAAAGTCCCAAATTTGATTGCATTAGATGGGAACTCAATATCAGCTTTCAGCTCTCTAAGTTCCAGAGCATGTGCCCTGGGGAAAGAGAACTAAAAAGGTACTTAAGCGTCCTTAGCCAATCCACAGAATGCTTCTCTTGCATAACAGACAATGACGAGAGATTAATTACAGAAAAACCTCAATGGTATTAGCAGGGTGAATAAAGATTTCGAAAACTTGGAAACTAGCCAAACATTTCACAAGCCAGGGCAAAAAGTTACTTTTCTCATCACCTTTCTTTTACTCTTTTTTTTAATTGCTTTGTTTTCCCTATTTTGTTCAGTTTGTTTGTTTGTTTGTTTGTTTTATCTATTCTCCATTTTTTTTTTAATGGGGGGCATTTTGGGGTTTTTTTTCCCCCTTTTCTCCAGCTCTCCTCTCTTGCTAGCCACTTTTCTGTCCCATCTCATCCCTTCTCTCTCCTCTCCTCACCCTCTTCTAAGCAGAAGGGGTCAGCTCAGGCCGCAGGGGCTCATTTTGGGCCCAGGCCTTCTGCAGCCGCCTCCTTCCAGGTACCCCATGGCCGCAGCAGTGCCATCTCCTTCTGGGCTTGGTCTTTAGGAACCCGGCCAACTTGGCGCCTATTTTCCCCCCCGCTTCTGGGTATTGCTGTTAAAAGCAGTAGATTAATAAAAATGAATCAGAAGGGAAATATTAAGATTAAAAACACCACAAATAATTCTCAGCTATTTTTCATGGAAATGACAATTTCTTGAACAAATTACCCTATGGGCTCCTTGACATCTGAAAAGACAACATGACCTTAATACAGATTTTTAATTATAGACTTTAGCTAAATGGAAATTGCGCATGAAAACTGATATGCATACAAGTAAATCAAACAAACCAACCTGTGTTAGAATCCTTGGTATCCCATAGACAGTGACACGGTCTGATATCTAAGTGAAGCATCTGAAGACTGGGATGCCCAATACCTCTACTTATCAACCAAGAAAGTTACATGGGACCAGCAAGTATGGTAAGTTACATCCAAAACAGTGGTAACTTACATCTATGGATACACTGCGTCAACTGGAATTTGTAGCAAAAGCTACAAAGTAAATACAAATAACCAATTAAAAAAAATGAGTCTAGCAGCTGTTGGGCACGTACTAGAACTGGAAAAGACAATGTACTTGGTTTGATTGCCAGAAATAAATAAGACAGACTGTAGAGTCCAACAAAAGGAAATGAATGAGTGGTGCCTATGGATTCCTTCAGCGAAGTGAATGAATTGGGTAATGCTCTGGAAGTTTCCTCAATTAACTTTAAAATATTCATTTTCTGGGGCCAGCCAAGTGCTGAGCCCCTACGATTAATTCTCAGATCAGCTGGGGCTGGTGATGCGGCAGAGGCGGCATTCACAGCCCTTGGTAAGAAGGAAGTTCCAGTCATTGCACAACGGCAACACCTTGCTGCTAGACTTAGGGACCACAACTGTGTGGTCCCTGGCTGAGGATTGCTCTGCAATAACTGGCTAGGTGAACTAGGGAGGGTAATATAAAAAGGGCAGGTATATGGGGGGGGGGGGGGGGGGAGGGGAACCCAGGGAGCTGTGAATGAAGGCTCATGACGCAGTAGCCCAGTGGAAGCAGATACCTACTGAGCTGGAAGCCCAAAGGAGAATGAAGAAACCATCTCCAAAATAAAGCAACTCAAAATAAAGTTGCTCAATTATACAGTTGCATGTGAAAGTTTAGGTATCCCGGACAATATGGCTTTGATTCTGGTTCTCAGTATCTCCTAATCCTGCTTGACTATCTTCAACTTTCTACACCCTTAATCACTCTCTTCTATTGGAACGACTCCTGGCACTGGGCATCACTTCAACCATTTATTCCTGGTTGTCGTTCTTCCTTTCTAATCAGTCTTATTATGTAATGATTGGTAATTCTTCATACAAATTGCATTCTTTAACTATAGGCGTCCCTCAAGGATCTTCACTTTCTCCCATTCTCTTCAATATTTACCTTATTCCTCTTTGTTCTGTTCTGTCTGTTTAGATGTTCCCTCATCTTATCTTCGCTCAACTACTGTAACATCCTGTTTTCAGGCTTGCCCGACTCCCACCTTTGGGCTCTGCAATTAATTCAAAATTCTGCAGCTAGATTAACTTCTGGTTCTTTGCCGTTGGATCATATTTCCCCGATTCTCAAAAGTTTACACAACTCACCACGCAACTAGGAGCCAAAGTTCAAAGTTCTTAAGACGGTCTTCAAAGCCTTCCTTACATGGGCTTGCAATTTGTATCAAATCTTCCATCTGTAAATACACCCCAGGTCGCCAATAATGTCAGTTTTTCTTAGATATTCCCACTCCAAAACAAGTCTGACTGATTACTTTTCGTAAAAGAATTTTTGATCCAGCTGGTCCAAGCTTATGGAATTAGCTTTCCATGATCTGAGAATGACCTGCTTCGTTTTCTGAACCAGCTCAAAGCCCTTTTTTCGCTCCAGCTTTCCTAGCTCAGTAGTGACTACGAACTCTAGCGTGGTCTGGGCACTATGTACTCTGGCTCCTGTACTGCAGATTCAGTGTCTGGGATTGGTCTTTGTAAGTTTTAAATTATTTTACTTGGTGTGTGTTGTACACCCTGAGGTTCTGACAATTGTATGTATTTTGATGATTTTATTTTGTGTCTCTCTTGTTATCCACTAAGATTCATGGATTAGTAGACTACAAATTTTTAAAATAAATAAATGTATGTTTCAATTAAATCAATTCCACGTGGTACAAAGTTAAATAGAAATTGTAAGCGTAGAAAGACATCAAACGTGAATGTATCAATCATTGAATTTTATGTAAAACATCCATATAACTATGTGAAAACATTAAAAAATCTAAATGTACAATGTTAGTGGCTTCACTAGGAGTTTCTTTAATAAAAGGGTCTTCATATGAAGAGCACCATGTCTTATGTACTAAAGTTTTATATGATTTTTGTAAAGTTTTTTTTAAAAAGCAAGCTCTAGGAGAGCAAAAGAAAAGAAAAACTAATTTGAGCTGATGATATATTGGCAGCGCCAACTGATAGTACTAAGTTTGGTACATATGAACTGGTGCTCTTAACATGAAGGCCCTTTAATTAAAGAAACGCCTAGTGGGGCCGCTGACATAACGTGAAGACCATTTTAACTCCTGAGACCATTAACGTTCCACATTATGTATTTTTTTAATGTTTTCACAAAGTTAAATACATCTTTCTATGTTTTTTTAAAGGCAGAATTACTTCATATTTTCTGAACCGAACATATTGAAAATAGTGCAATAGTGAATATGGCATGTGCAACAGTCTGAACTTTGTATGCAGAAATAACAGCTTCCAAATATTTCCTATTCTTGCCTTTGGAAGGGTTTTCCACTCCTCCTGGCAGAACGCTCCTAGCTCAGAAATATTCTTAGGTCTTCTTGCATGCACGGCATGTTTTGAGATTTCTAATGATAAATCAAGATTGGGGACTGTGAAGGCCAATCTCTCTTCCTTGTTACTACTTCATGGCTGATTCTGAGGTATGGTTTGGCTTGTTGGCATTCTGCAATATCCAACCTCTTTTCAGCTTCACATTTCCTCACTGACAATGGACATTAGCTTCAAGGAGATGTTGGTATTTAGTCGAATCCATTCCTTTCTTCCACCTGCACAATATTTCCGGTGCCACTGGCTGCCACACAATCCCAGAGCAAAACAGATACTTGTGCTTAACAATTGTCAAGGTGTTCTGTTCTCGAAATGCTTCACCCTTTTTTCTCCCCAAATGGATCTAGCCAAAAAAAGGTTCAATTTTCATTTCATCAGTCCAAAGCATTTTGTTTCAAAAGGTGTCACGTGCATCAAGGCTCTATTTTGCATACTTTATTAGATGATGACTTTTTTTTTCTCACAACCCTCCCATGCAGATCATTGTTGAGTAAGCAACACTATACTGCGGACAACACTGCTAGTTAAGATTGAAAGTGACCAACTGGTGCACATGTGCGCGCGTGCATTGGCCCGTGCCCATTTTATAACTTGCGCATGTTATAAAAGAAGCCTGGCCACACACAAGTAAATTAGGAGATTTTAAAAGGGGCGCGTGCTGACACTATACCCAGTTTTACCAGTTCGCCCCCAGTTAGCCCAGTTAAGAAATCGGTCCTCCAAACCCCTCTAGTTTAATAGCCTTCACTACCCCCCCAGTTATCCCCAACCCTTAAACCCCTGAAGATCTACCTATTTTTATTTACATGGCATCCAAAGCAGAAATAAAGTTATGTGGTAGGGGGCCTTGCCATGCGCCAGTTCACATATTTATGCGCACATCTCAGATTCACACCCCAAAATGCCCATACCCTGCCCAGACCACACTCCGCCCCTTTCTGAAATCTTTCAAGATGTGCACGCTGCGGCATTTACATGCGGATCTAGGTGGCTTTTAAAATCTGCTCGGTGCGTGCAAGTCCGACTTATTCGTGCATCCCATGATGGATGCTGCACCAGGCTTTTAAAATTCGCTTTTAATCTTTTCAGCAGGTACTTTGTAGTGATCTGCGAGTTCTGTTTTGCAGATCTGACCAGTTTTCGGGCAGTTTTATCAGAGATTTTTCTTAGTCCTCCAGATATCATCTTGACTTCAACAATTCCATGTAACTTCCATTTCTTAACCATGTTTCTGCCAATTGAAATCGCTAGCTGGAAGCATTTAAAAAAAAATAAATTTTTATAGCCTTCCCCTGTTTTGCAAAAGTAAATTATCTTCATTTTCAAATACTCACACGGCTGCTATTTATAGGAGGCCCTGGATGTTAAACATGGACATAACCACAATCGCAACCTGAGAAGGTAGAAGGGTTAGAGTATTTCTTCAAATGTGGAATTGTCTTGACCTGACTAACTGAAAGCCTAACGAATCAATCAACTTTTTCAGCTTTATTAACTTTTTTAATAAGCTGCAGTGAATAAACTAGAAGGGTGTTCAAACTTTTGCACGACAGATTCATTTTTATAAATTATTTTCAGTCTGTTAAAATAAGAAAAAAAAAAATGTTTGCATTAAAAATTACTGATGGTAAGTTAAAGTTTCTACCATGCAGAGTTTGTGTTAGCTTCTGTTCATTTAGTGATTCAATGAAACATACAATTTGACCAGGGGTGCCTAAACTTTTGCGTACAACTATAACAGGTGTTCTCTAAAAACAACAACCCTGCAGTCATGTAAGTGGATCGTATGACTGTGCTTAGTGCAAGACACTGTTCCAAACTTCTGTAAAGGTAAAAGCCAGCCGCTGCAGCAGTTCCTCAGTTTTATATATTAGCTTTGACTAATATATAAAACTGAGCAGAACAAGTCAAAAACGGAAGTGGGACGATTTGTGTGACACAAGTGGTATTCCCTAGTTAAGGGTTGCCTTCAACAAATCGAGTGGAAACCAACAAGAACCACCAATGTATGGGAAATATTTTTATTGGGTAAAATCATTTCATATTGTCTTTTTTTTTTTTTTTTTTTTAATAAGACAATCTGGAATCATAAAGATAGGAACTAAGGTGATAGAGTTGGGCTCCTCTACCCTCAAGGATGAACAATCCAAACTGATTGTACTACTAGGAGGGCACTAACGGGATGTGAATAGGTGAACGCAACTCCAGATTGCAGCCTTGAAAATCTCCTCTCAATGGAAGTAAATCATAAGGCGTAAATTTTACAATGGCAAACAATTCCCGGGGGCGTGCACATGGACGCGCCAATTTTATAAGGGGGGTGGAATTTTGTTTGAAGCGTGCAGTGACATGATCGGGCCTTCCCCGGTTCCCTAACCCCCTTAGCTACCCCTTTTCCCTTCTCTGCCCCAACCCCTAAAACCTAACTACCCTATTTTTTTTGTTTTCGAACTTACGGAGCAGGAGTAAGTTCCGTGTGCCGGCTGACTGTCGGAAAACACTTCACTGGGACAGCGCCTAATGGTGCTGTCCCAGTCAACCCTCGCCCCGTCCCTTTGTACCAACCCGGTTCTTCCATGCACGCTGGGAGATACACGTGTGGCTTTGGCCACTCTGAAAATGAGCTCGGCAGGCGCGCGGCCCAGTCATGCGTGTATCTAACGGTTTTTGCGCGCGCCTGGGAATTAAAATTAGGCCGCACGTAAGCAACCAACATCGCCGTGTCCCTAACATTATGAGCCTTGCTAAGACCTTCTGAAGCAGTGGTCCCCAACCCTGTCCTGGGGTCCCACCAGACAGTCGGGTTTTCAGGATATCCACAATGAATATGCATGAGAGAAAATTTGCATGCACTGCCTCCAAAACATGCAAATTTTCTCTCATGCATATTCATTGTGGATATCCTGAAAACCCGACTGTCTGATGGGCCCTCCCAGGACAGGGTTGGGGACCACTGCTCTAAAGTCATGCCTGTCTGGACACAACAAAAGGAAATGCAATCTGATCCCCAGTTAGAAATGGTGCCCTTCATCAATGCACTCGGAGGTCTATTGGAGTGAAAAGAAAACAAATCTCAGTGCACCTTCTTTGGGCTTGGATTCACTCCAGATAGAAGGTGATGGTTCTCTTGCAATCCAAGGAATGAAGGGCTTTTTCACCTTTACAGAGATGTGGCCTGTGAAAGCAGTGACCTCCAGTTGGAGAGCTGAGGCCCAAGCCGCAAGAGACCGGAGGAGACCCGCACGTCCTGTAATAATGAATTCATCTCTTAACTGTATCATCTGACCCAGACCAAACTGAACTGTGAGATTGCCTTTCCAATATGCTTAAGTTGCTTCTGAACCTGAATCCCCTTGCTGTCCCCGAGGAGAAGGAACCTGCAACAGGATACATAACCCTGCAAGTGTAAGCTAGGATTGATTTGCTTTCTGCTAAAGTGTATATTAAAATAAAGCCTGCTTGAAGATTGGAAGGCTTGATGGGGGCTTCCAATGAAGAAGGTCCCACATTAATCAGATAACTACAGGCTGCACATATATAGGGTTTTCTTCTACATTGCTATTGCCAGTCCTTTTATCTATAGTGCTACTCAGTGTACACAGCACTGTACAAGAACACAAAAGAGGCAGTCCTTTCTTGGTAGAGGTTATTACAGATTAGCACTTACCACCAATCATAATAAAATACATTTTGAATTGGCTTTTAGACCAGACTCTGAAAGACATAGAAGGTATTTAAGCATTTTATTTTAATATGGGAAAGAGAAGTGATCTCTGGCTTTACTTTCATACCAGACTGCAAACTTCTTCCATTTAAAACTATAAGATTTTCTTGTGAATTCCTCTCTACAAGCCTCATCAGACAAACCGAGGGAACTGTTTTACAAACTTCTCAACAGCCAACCTTAGAGGAATAGGGACTGGATGTTAGGGGAGAACATGATCAAAATTGGGGATGTTTCCAACTTGGTTTCCTCAGGAAAACTGCAGAGGTGGAAACCAAATCTGTCTTGGCTAAAAGAATGAAGATGCTGTTTTACCTGATCCCTTCGTAGTTTTATTAAGCTTCCGGCCACCAGAGGTACGCAAGGATATGAAAAGAGAAGAGCCATTCCCCAATGAATGGAGACGGCATCTGCTGCTAGTCTACCTTCTGAACAACTCCTGGAGCAGAAGACTGGGATCAGCCTGTTGCTTTGGGTGTGCCGCACTCAAGGAATATCCCATGTGTTGCACCCTGATCCAGGAGCTACCTGTGGGGTTCAAATGTTGACAGAGTCCTCCTAGGTATGTGGATCTTAGGGTCATTCCATGTACGATGGCTTAGTTCCATAACACAGAAGATGGTCCTCCCAGCTTGCTGAAGTAGAACATGATTAACACTCTGTTTGAGCTACGACAATTCCGTTTGCTACCTGATTCCTATAGAAACAGACGATGCTGGCAGAAAAAAACCATTTGATCCACTCAGTCTGCCCATTTATGCCTGCCTACTATGCTCTCACGGGTATTGGTCGGGGGGGGGGGGGGTCTATTTATTTAATCAGATTTATGCATTGCCTCATTTCTATATGAGATCTAAGCAATGTAATAACAACAACAACATACAAACACAAACATAACACTACAAACAAAATAAAAATAATTGCCATAAATTATAATACTAACAATACATAAAAATAAATGATGGCCTGGAGCAGCCTAAAACTGATCACAGAAACCTGAACATCACTAAAACTAATCAACTGCAGATTCATCAAGGGTTGATTACTCTGATCTACAAAAGGGAAGATATTTCCACCTTGAACAGGACCTGGTTTTCTGCAAGATTTGGAGCTCTCTAGGATGGATTATTTGGAGGGATAACAAACAGATGTAACCTGTAATCTTAATTCATGATACAGAAGACCCTGCAGTTTGAGATTACAATGGGCTAATGGTTTATGAAAACATCAACTTCCCTTCCATAGGAAGGTCTTCCGGAAGACAGATATGGATCTCTGGTAGATTCAGCCAAAACCCCATTCCTGGTTTTGACTGGGTGGCAGTATGAGCCTTCAGAGCTCCTTAGGTTGCAATGGTGAAGCCTTAAGCCTTGTTGCCGGGGATGAGTAGATCCTGAGAAGCATTTCTTTTGAGGAAAAAAATGCTTACTGGGGGATCCACGGTTATCCGAGTTATGAAGGGTGGTGCAAAGGTGGCAGTGGATAGGGTTTGAAGCACAGAATGGTGGCTTTTCACAAGTTCCAATCCTTCCTCAATCTTACATGCAAAGAGATTTCCAGCATTGCAAGTAAGTTTGCAAGCCTTTCCTACACATCTTCACGAAGACCTGAAAACTGCAGCCATGAAAGTCTGTTAGTGTTAATTATCATGGCAGAGGCTCTCAGTCTGAACAGAATGAACAGTCCAAAAGCATTGCAGGTTGTATGGACTAGATGCTTTTCATACCTTACGCTGGTTTCCATCACGTTATGGTACTTTTATTGGGGGGAAAGAAGCTTGGTGAAGTCCTGGACCCCTTCTAGGAACGTGTGAAAGCACTATATCATGTAGATCTGGTAAGATGCTATGCAGGACTAGAAATGATTCTTCCTAGAGAGATCCAGTCTGAAACTCATGTTCGGGGGCACCAATATATGGGTCCTTGACTTCTTGATCCTGTCTAAGCTAGATTCGACTACCACACTGTGGTGCAATAATGGAAGCTTGTCGAATCCCTCAGCTGCTGGACACAGTACTTCATGTCCACCTTCTTACTAATATGAAGTATGCATGTGGGGTGTCCCACATCCTAGAAGAAAAGGTAGATGGCCACTGTCTCCCATTCTTTAGGGGGGATGCAGATATTTGAGAAGGCTGAGAAGAAGAGGTGCCCTTGCTTCATCCACAACCTGTAACTCAAAAGTATCCTTTGAACAAAGTCAAGGAAGGAAAGCTCTTCAGGCAGAGAGCTATCCCTAGCCTGCCAGAAAGAGGGCCCTGATGGGAGATCAGTTGAGCATTCCTCTTTGGGAAAGTTCTCCTCTGACAGTTATCCAGGCCACAGAATTCCTCAGAAACCGACTCAGAGAACAGAGATTCTACGGTAGCTTGAGACTGCACTGACCCAGGAGCCGAGGACCTCTGTGGCCTGAAACTTGACTGCTTGGGCTTCGGCACATACAGTGGTTGAAATGAGGGTGGGGCATTCTGCTCAAAATCCATTTTACTTTAACTTGGCACAGATGGCACTGAAACAGGCTCAGGGTGCCATAGCTATGCTGGTGTCGACATGCTCAACGCCGAAGGGGAGATAGTTACTCCTGTACTACAACTAAGCCACCATTCCAATGCGACGTTTTACAAATTAGAATGACAGTACTTTGTGTTCCAGCAATGCAGTATGGAAAAAATAAGATGAGCTACATGATTATAGATGTATATATAGTGGTACCTAAGAAGAGAAATCCCAGGGTAGAGATTCAGCACAAAAGAACTACAGCTCCCAAGTATCCTACCACCTGGGCCATAAGGACTTGGAGTGTGGAGCCTCTGAAGGCAGAGGCCTCAATCTCCCAGGCAACCCAGCTGACACACAAGACATGAAGTGGGAAACGGACCAATCACAGGGCGAGCCACGTCCTGTGGCTGCGATTTATAAACCCCTGCGACAGCAACTGGAACGGAGTTCAGTGCGGATGGCGGTGGCTGTTGCCACGTGGCGGAATGATTCAGAGAGGCGCCACGAGGGATATCGGTTAAGGTCTGCCTGCTCTTGTCTCGATATGATGGTTGATTTGGAGGTGCAAGCCCAGGAGAAAAAGCCTTTTTGGGGATCCAAACCCCTGAGGTTTTTTCCATATGCTGGTTAGAGATGGGGTTTTGTTTTTTTTTTTGTTTCTGGGATCAAGGGTTGTGGAAAGATTAGTGCCTGGAGCATAGCCAAACATACAATGTGCTGAGGAGCGAGGGGAGAGAGTTGTATACCTGATCACCTTAGGAAACTCTGAGTTTGTATTTTCCTTTTTGTTTGTTGTTTGTGTGGCCTGAATACGCTCCGATTAATTGCTCAAGACCCATTTAGAGAGACGGAGTAGAGTGACGTGAATTTGGACTCGTAGCCAAAGTCTGAATATTTTAACAGGAAAAAGATTTTTTCGTTGGCTTGAAATTTTCTGTCTGGCTGTGGAGAACTAACGTCCAAAGCCTTGACT
This sequence comes from Rhinatrema bivittatum, assembly GCF_901001135.1. Classification (NCBI taxonomy): domain Eukaryota; kingdom Metazoa; phylum Chordata; class Amphibia; order Gymnophiona; family Rhinatrematidae; genus Rhinatrema; species Rhinatrema bivittatum. The sequence goes on from NC_042618.1 coordinate 16,689,584, forward strand.
GTGTAAGGTTTCTGAGGAGAGCCCTGGAGGTGGATGGATGGATCCAGACTATAATATATATATATATAAGAATGAGTTTTACATAGGAGCACCTCTGAATAAAGAACATGTTTGTAAGATGTGCACGTCACATATCTGGTACAATACAAAATATTAAGTGAAAATGAGCACTACAAACCCTCCGTAATGAGTTCACCTAATAAGCTAAAGGCTGTACAGAAAGAAACAGGATTTGTTCAGAGGTGGTCACAGAACGACTGGTGCCTAGAGAAGGTAGGGGGCTCAACTGGAAAAGGAATCAGAAGTATTAAACACGCAAGCTCAAAATCTTTTACCTACAAGAAAAGCAAATTTAAAAAGCGTCAAAACAGATTTCACCAAGTGGCTGGTTATGCTCTTCACAACTCACCTGACTTCTGTCTTTGTCCACTTTCTTAAAACACTTATTCAGGGAAAGATTGTGTCTCACGGAGTTTTTCCACCCAGTGGGCGCATTTGCAAAATACGGAAAGTGTTCCAAGATCCAGTTGTATATATCCTTTACAGGCAGTCGTTTCGTTGGCGAGTCCTCGATGGCCATAAATATGAGGCAGCTGAAGGAGTAAGGAGGTTTGCAGTTAGGGTTCTGCTTGGCATCGTACGGCATGTCCGAGTGAGCCGGGGATGGCGGGGTGTCGTCGTCAAGCTCCTGCACGGGGCTGACGCTTCTCAGGCCCGTGTCCCCAAAGCTTTTCAGCAAGTTCTTGCTCTCGTGCAGCCAGTTCAAATTAGTTAACTCTTCATCCTCCATGGTCACTTTGTCCTTTTCTAATCTGATGGCAGGCAAGGAAAAGTCTAGGTCCTCATCGTCCTGGAGCGCCTTGGATAGAGAGCTATGCCGGTAACACTGACTCAATCCACTGGCAACACTAATTCCTGAGCCCTCTGTTTTCTTACTGGGAGGCATGACTGGACCCATTTAGACTGAGGCGCCTGGAAAAGAAAGCACAAAAGAAAAAAAAAACATCAGGCACTGAACTAGAAATAAAAATACAATTTTGATAGGAATTTTTTTGTGGTTGTACATCACTTTGGAAGCTTTTATTGTAAAAATCTGGGAAGTGATTCATATATTTTATAAATAAAATGTGTCTTAGTATTTATTAGAATGGCACGGAAAACTTGGAATTATCGAGAAAGCGCAGCACACCCAAAAATCCAGAGAAATGGAGATCATCATCTGTAAAATCTCATATAACAATTTTTATGCTGCATTATACAAAAATAAGCAGTCACAAAGAACAGCTTATATGTAAAAAGCAAACTGTGTCACTCACTTCAGTCAACTGTCTGTGCAAGGAAGGGTGAAGAGGCAGTCCAGCCTGTTACTACTCTCTCTCTCTCTCTCTCTCTGCTCCACCTTCTGAGGTGCCATCTCTTTCTCCTCCTCCTCGATAAATGCAGTCTTGATGTTCTTTCCTATCTACCTGGTACCACTGCACTCCCTCCCCTCTTCCCCACAATTGCTAATTTCTCTTTTCCCTCTCCTGCCACCGCTTTCTCTTCTCCCTGCAAACCACTATTCTCTGTCCTCCACTTACCACCTATTCCATTCTCTATCCTTCTGCTCCCTCTTCCCCCCACCCAATATCCTAGTGGAGTAGCTCTGCGTCCTCCTACTCCTCACAACCTAGCGCTGCTGACTTCTCTCCTCACCCCTCCTCTACTTTTTTTTCTTTTTAACCACTGCTCTCTTTCCTCCCCTTTAACCCACCGCCCGGCACTATATCTTCTCTCCTCCTCTACTCACTACACCACTGCTCATCTATCAGCTCTCTTCCATTATTCTACCATGCCTCTGTGCTGCTTTCTGGATGGGAGGGTGAGGGAGGGAGAGAGCGTGGTGGAGCTTGGTAGGTGGGAGGACAGAGAGAAATGGTACCAAGTAGTGATAGGGGGAAGGAAGACATAGTGGAGGAGCCACAGCGGGCAGGGGGAAATAGGGTGCTGGAGGAAGGAAGAGAGGATGTTTTGGCATAAATGCAATTTTTCCTTTAAAAGACGCTTGTTTAAACCGATGTGATGAAGCCGCAGATTTATTTTTTCAAGAGTTTGTCAAATTGGATGGCAAATCTGTTTTGCAGCTCTCCTGGGGAAAGGCACATTTAGCTAATGTATATATACATAAGTATCTGCAAAACACAGGAAAGGCAACCACACGTTTACCTGTGATGAAGGATAAATGAATACATTACATTTCATCCACTCTTCTGTTTGAGTGAATGAAACTATAAACTAAAAAAAGGGAAGGTTCTGGACTAATCCTTTCAATGAAAATTAAACTGTTTCAGTTTTCCATCTTACACTGCTGCACTATTTACACTGCTGCTGCTCCTGAGAGTCAAAGAAGAGAAAGTTAACTTGTTTCACTTATGAAATGTTCATGGGAAAGAACAAGCATCCAGTCTCTGTTAGGAAGCAGGGAATGAAGTACACAAAGCCACTTTTGACAATCACGTAGGATAAGCTTGGCATTTTTTGTAGTGAGGTGCAGTACAAGGCTTAAAATTAACAGCTGGGAAGAAAAAAGTGGGTCCTCAAACAGGGAGCACTGTGCTCAGTCTCTCTCTCGACTTCTACAGAGCTCCTGGGTAACTCCAAATGGAAGTTTCATGTCCCGAGAGCTTCTAAACAGGAAAATTATATCATGGCTGACAGTAAAGTAATTTAATTGCATTGTTGCTATGACAACATGCTGCTCTCTTTCTGTTTAATTTGCTTATCTGTCAGTATCCTCCCAAAGGACTGAGAGTCAGTTCTCCTTGCCTCTTTTATTTTATTTTTTTGGGGGGGGGGGGGGGCGAGGGGTGTAAAGTTTGGCACGGACCACCAATATCAGTTTTCCTATGGTACCTTGCACCGGAGCTGCTTTATAAAGGAAAGAGTCCTTTCAGGTGAAATTTGATTCTCCCAGCTCTGCAAGCAAACAAGTATAAAAATAGTAGCATCCACAATGCAGAAACTCAAAGTGGCTGACCTCAGAACTTTTTTTCGTGCCTCCATAAGCCACAAGCGAGCAGTTAGCCATTCTTCTTTTTGTGATTATATGCCAAATCCCCTTTTCCTCCCCATGCCTGCACAAAGAACTGCCTGATCACATGAGAGGCTGCAGTTCCCCATTTTCTGATCGGTGCCAATTCGGCGGCTGCCCCACCAGATCTGTAAACAGTTATCCAGAGGCGACCTCGGACCTCCGCTACGGGCTTTGCATGCTGCTTCGTACGTTTCCGGCCACACGCGAGAGAAAATGGCAGAAAGGGGTTCCCGTCAACCAGTTACACTTTATTCTACCAAGCCCCTGATAAAACTGACTGCAACGGCATTCACAGAATTTAGAAACGGACTGACAGTCTTTGGGGAGGAGAAAACGTCGCAGCATACGAAATAAAAATAAAAACAACCATATCTATATCTATACGGCTATATATAGACGTAATCCTGCGCTGTACTCTGAAGCACATATTGCAACACTTCAATCGACTGTACTTGTAGTTAAAAAAAAACAACCCTATTTGTGGCAAGCAGAGACGGCGATTGGTTGAGCTTTGAGTCAATCAATGCTGTTGCTAGGAGACGGGGAAACTGCTGTTATTCCCATACAGTGCCATTACGAGCATTTCTTCATTGCGGGTCAGATGTCAAAAAATGTTCTTTACTGGTCTCTGTCCGTCCGTGGCAAACAAGTTCTCGCTCTAGCCCGGCAAGCCTGCAGCGCCCCGCCTCAATTCCTTCAGTGTACTTTTTCCTCTCAGCTGCCAGGGTTAAAACGATCCCTGGTACAGAAACAATCCGCTGCGACACTCAGTTGCCAAATAACAATCGCCGCGAACAATCGGGGGTTCTATTCTTTCCCCGCAGACAATGAGCGCTCTCGTTCTCGAACGACTCGGCAAATCGGGGAAACTCTCGGCTAGGGTGAGAGAGAAAAAAGATTACACGCTGGCAAGTGAACTCTGCACCGCCGTGAATTCTGCTGCTGTACTCGCCCCCGGCTCCAAGCCCTGCCATGAAAGCTGCGCGAGAACCCCCCCCCCCCCCCCCCCCGAACGACGCGCAACTTACCCGGCAGAGAAACGCGTGGCGGCCCTCTCCCCCCCCCCCGCCGCTTCCAACTTTCATCTCCCGGACGGCGGCATGGAACGGGGAGAAGGACGCCGGGGCCCCCCTTTCCTTCTCCTCACTCGTCAGAGGCGCCGCTTCCCAGGGCTGAGCTAGCTGAAGAGCGATAAATTGTTTCCACTGCAAACAAAAAGGCACACATGACCAGAGGGAAGAAAAAACGTGGGCTGGGCTTCCTCGCCGCCGCCGCTAACGGCGCAGCTCCCGGGGCCGGCGGGCGCGGACCCACACGCGAGCCGCCTTCTTCTCGCCTGGGCAGTTGGCAGCAGCAGCACAAAAGGAGGAGCAGCGGTGGAGTTTGCCCCGAATGAACGGAAATCGCCCGCCTCCCTGCAAGGCGAACTATTCCGGAAAGTTTCAGAGGGGCCGTGCAAGCGGGAACTTTTTTTCCAAACTCCGCGCGTCGCTCGCCCCCCGGCCGGGGAGTACCTGGACGGGATCCGCAGTGCACCAGCCCTCAGATCACGAGAGCCTTGATCCCCCGGTCCGGAGAAGGCCCCCAGCAGCCGCGGAGCGCCATCGCTGCACGAGTTCCCCCGAGACGGCCTGCCCCGTGCGTGCGGGCATGAACACACCGCCCTTTGTAATGCAAATCTTTCATGAGGGTCGGACCCGTGTTTGCTTTTCAGCGGCAGATCCTAAGGCCTTGAGATAAGCTCCTGCCTTATCTCAGGGCCATTTTGTTTCAGACATCGCGCGGCCCCACCCACACAAACTTCAGCGCCTCGGAATACGCTTTGCGAGCCTTACAAGGACGCAACAAATGGTTCCTTTTATCAATTTCAAAAGGGAAGGCGCAAGCGAAACCCCACGGCTTTAGCGATCAGCTTCAGAAGTTTAGCTGTCAAAGGAGAACCACCCCGTGATAAGGGAGCAACGCTGGCGGGGTGAAACGGGCCCCTGCACGCGCTCTTTCCACAAGATTGTACCCCGCCATCAAATGAATGCTTCAACTCAAAAAAGTATTCTTTGGTCTGGCCTAAAACTTTTCTAAAACCTCCAACCTTAATTACTGGGTGGATAAGATTACAGAATCTGAAGGTTTACATGCTAGTGAAGAGCAGCAGGCAGAATGCAACAACTCAAATATTCACCTTTTAGGTTTGAAGTCCTAATTCCCTTGCACCATGAAAGCAACTGAAATGATCATGGCTAGGAAATGTCTTCATGAAACACACTGGCTTTTAGATTGTAGGGCACCTTGGGTTTGGAAACAATCAAGTCCATGTCTCTTACCCCTGAGAGTTTACAGTCTAAAGGGGTCTAGTTACTGTACATTTTCTCCCATTTTTTTGTCTTAGTAAATAGGACCCTACATTTTTCCTGAAGTTGAAGTGACGAGCCCACAGTCACAAGGAGCATCAGTGGGAGAAGCAGGATTTGAACCCCCAATTGTCCTGGCTCTCAGCCCATTGCTCTAACCAGGAGGCTAACTCTTCCATTCCTAGCCTAGTGTGCCCCTCCTAGGATAGCTGTAAAAAAAGGTTTGCTATTCAACTTAACAAGTCCAAGGTTTGTTACGTGGACTTGTCAAATTTCTTTTACAGGGAAAAACTTGTGTTCCTCTACCTGCACCTCCAGTCCCTAAACCATCTTCACATCATGTCCCTCTGCCAGCTGTGAGTCTGCCAATGACTTTCCTCCAACTGGCAGCACATTTCTCTCTTCTCTTCCTAGAAAACAGCAGAGAGGAGGGACAGTATGGGAGGTTTAATGGAGGCAACAAGTGAAGGAAGGCCCCCTCAGTTTGGAATAACTTTCCCAACACTCTTCAACAAATCTTATTTTTTATGATTTTCAGTTTGTTTTTTGTATTGTTACTGTGAATGAATATAAATTTTATCTTAGTCCTTACTTTTTATTTTTATCTGTTTTACATTGTTTTTATATTATGTATGTACCTGTATGTGAACCGTTTTGACCAATTTTTTTTTTTTTTTTTTTTTACTGAAAAAGTAGTATACAATTCTAAATAAAAGAAAGCGCTGAGATGAAAGAGCATCAAGATGAGGTTAATGGGATGGGGAGTGGAAAAAGATAGCCAGTGGCAGTTTCACAGGAACAAAAGAGGGGAGAATTTTGTGGAAGCTGCTGGGGGAAAGGAGAAAGCGTTGCAGTGCAGAGCTAGGAGAGGACGGGAGTGGCGAGCACTAGGCTGGGAAGGACAAGAATGTCAGCACCAGATTTGTTGTGGGGGAGGGGGGAGAGTAGGCAGACAATTGGCAGTAGCATGAGGTAAATGGGTTGGAGGGTAGAGAGTGGTAACATCGGATGGGGGAGGGAGGAGATAGAATAGGTAGGAGAGAGTGGTTAGGTTCCCTCCCTCTCCTGCACAGCAGTAGTAGACTGAAGTGGCACACACTTGCTCTTTCCGTATAAAGATCAATATGCTTATTTATTCTGTTACACTTGACTTGAAGTTTCTAATTACATGCATACAGTTCACACTGAAATTACAAACTGCTATGGCTCTCCCGCTCATAAACATTAAGGGTGCAATTAAAATGGCCCAGCTAGGCGTAATTCTGCGGAGACCAGGCTCGTACCTCACTCTTTCACTGCGAGATTGCCATGAGCACGCATAACTGCAAACTTTTGTGCCTGCTTTCTGTGTGGGCAAAAGTTTTCTGGACAGAAGAACCTAAGAACATAAGAAATTGCCATACTGGGTCAGACCAAGGGTCCCATCAAGCCCAGCATCCTGTCTCCAACATTGGCCAATCCGGGCTACAAGTACCTGGCAAGGTCCCAAACACTAAATAGATCCCATGCTACTGATGCAGGTAACAGCAGTGGCTATTCCCTAAGTCAAGGTGCTTTGTGAAAACTATCTTCTAAAAAGCTGGAATAGGGTAGGGATTTTTTTGGTCCAGCAGTTTCTTCCTGCTCCTTTTAGGTTTCCAATTCAATCAAAATTTTCTTCAGTTGGGCTATGACACCATGAGTTTTCATTCACAATTCCCCAGGAATTCCTCCTGCTATCTTATACCCTCCCACAATACACAAATTACCCCTAGGCTTTCTCCAGTACCTGCTACATGTGCATTCTGAGTCTGGCCAGTAAGGGTCACCAGTGCTTGAGTAATTTGTTTTATTGGGGCTTAAACATCTGATACAAGCATGAAATGGATATATTCTGCATTTTTTGGATAGATTTCTCTTTCAATTATGAATTAGAGAGCTTTGCATTTTTTTTAAAAAGACTTTCGTATGGTTTCCCTGGTTTGCAGCCCCATCACTGTGACCTAAGAGTGACCCTTGCTGTAGTTACACAATGTTAGGTTCCATCTTAGGAGTTACCACCCAAGAAAGAGATTTAGACGTTATAGTGGATAACACACTGAAATCGTCGGTTCAGTGTGCTGCGGCAGTCTAAAAAGCAAATACAATGTTACAAATTATTAGGAAGGAAATGGAAAATAAAACAGTGGATGTCATAATGCCTCTGTATCGCTCCATGGTGAGACCACAGCTTGAATACTGTGTACAATTCTTGTCGCCACATCTCAAAAAGATATAGTTGCACTGCAGAAAGTGCAGAGAAGGGCAATCAAAATGATAAGGGGCATAGAACGGCTCCCCTATGAGGAAAGACTAAAGAGGTTAGTGCTGTTCAGCTTGGAGAAGAGACGGGGGATATGATAGAGGTCTTTAAGATCATGAGAGGGCTTGAACAGGTTAATGTAAATCAGTTTTTTACTCTCACGGGCCGATTCAGTAAAGTCCGCGGGATAGCGGATGAACGCCTGCTCTCCCGGCGCGTGCACAGACCACTTGCCTGTGCACGCGATTCTGTATTTAAATTAGATGGTGCGGTAGAAACCATCGGGTTTGACAGTCGACGCTCAATTTTGCCGGCGTCGGTTCTCGAGCCCGCTGACAGCCACGGGCTTGGAAACCAGATGCCGGCAAAATTGAGCGTCCGGTTTTCGGCCTGACAGCCACGGGCCCATTTTAAATTTTTTTTTTACTTTTTTTACTCTTCGCGACCTCCGACTTAATATCGCCATGATATTAAGTTGGAGGGTGCACAGAAAAGCAGTTTTTACTGTTTTTCTGTGCACTTTCCTGGTGCCGGCAGAAAGGTAGGCGCTAATTTCTGAAAGTAAAATGTGCGGCTTGGCTGCACATTTTACTTTCTGTATCGCGTGGGCATACCTAAAAGGGCCCTCAACATGCATTTGCATGTTGAGGGCCCTATTAGGTACCGCGGGTTGGACGTGCGTTTTCCGCCCCTTACTGAATAAGGGGTAAGGGAAAACGCGCGTCCAATCAAGAGTTAGTGCGCTCCATTGGAGCGCACTGTACTGTATCGGCCTGTCAGTTAATAGAAGGACCATGGCCACTCCATGAAGTTAGTAAGTAGCTCATTTAAAACATCAGAAAATTATTTTTCACTCAGCGCATAGTTAAGCTCTGGAATTCATTGCCAGACGATGTGGTTAAGGCAGTTAGTGTATCTGGGTTTAAAAAAGGTTTTGATAAGTTCCTAGAGAAGTGCATAAACTGCTATTAATCAATAAAGATTAGTAGCTTGGGATCTATTTAATGTTTGGGAATTTGCCAGGTACTTGTAACTTGGATGGGCCACTGTTGGACACAGAATGCTGGGCTTGATGGACTCTTAGTCTGAACCCAGTATGGTATATCTTATGTTCTTATGTAGAGAAATACTGTAGCTGGAAAACAGGGCGCAAAATTTGCTTATCCCACTGCCATTCCTTGTTGACTTGAGCAAATCACTTTATCTCCCTCAGGCACCCAACACATATTCTAAGCTCTTTGGGACAAATGAAAATATGTCATAAATTGCTTTTAGCTAAAATTGGAAAGGCAGTCTGTAACTACCAATATTTTTTTTTTTTTTACGGATGCACTAATAACCGAGCAATTTTTTGCAATTTTTATGCAATTTCAAAAAAACATTTTTGAGCGGATGAAATGCTTATGTGTTCAAAAGAGCCTAGGATCTTTTCAGAGAGTGCACTGCAAATTATTTTATGATAATCTCCCTGGTTTTGTATATGTAAGGAATTTTGTTGTGTGCCATCACTCTTTTGAAAAAAGTATTGAATATGCGTAGACTTCTTTAATACTACACTATTTTGTAGACTTGATATCTCTTCTGTTTTGGTGCTGAGACTTCATCACCCACCCAGAGACTGTGAATACTGCCTCCTCAGCAGAAGCCCGGCCCTGGAATCACAGTAATATTCGGGCCGATACAGAAAAAAGTGCGGGAGAGCGTGCGAGCGCCCACTCTCTCCTGTGCGCGCGATTTAGTATCGGCCTGCATGCAAATGAGGGCCTGCGATAAAAAGAAGCGCTAGGGACACTAGCGCATCTCTAGTGCCTCCTTTTTGACAGAGAAGCGGCTGTCAGCGGGTTTGACAGCCGACGCTCAATTTTGCCGGCGTTGGTTCTCGAGTCCACTGACAGCTACAGGTTCAGAAAATGGATGCTGGCATAATTGAGCGTCCGTCTTCCGACCCGCGGGCCGATTTACTTTTTTTTTTTTTTTTTTTACTTTTTACTTTTTTTTTAATTTTGGGGCCTCCGACTTAATATCGCTATTATATTAAGTTGGAGGTTGTACAGAAAAGCAGTTTTTTTCTGCTTTTCTGTACACTTTCCTGGTGCTGGCAGAAATTAATGCCAGCCTTTGGGCACGCGTTCATTTCTGAAAGTAAAATGTGTGGCTTGGCTGCACATTTTACTTTCTGAATCGCGCGGGAATAACTAATAGGCCCATCAACATGCATTTGCATGTTGCAGGCGCTATTAGTTTCGGGGGGGATTGGACGCGTGTTTTCGACGCGCTATTACCCCTTACTGTATAAGGGGTAATAACAGCAGATAAAAACCAAAAGGCCCATCTAGTCTGCCCAGCAGCATTTACCCAAAGTAGATCAAACTGCCACATGGAATCCATCATGGCAGCATGTAGTACTGCCACTGCATCACCGGGCGATGCCATAGTCTGGGACTGTGCAGGTGACTCAGTCAGAATCTAAGATCCAATGAAAAGTAAAACCAAAAAGTGTGATCCACTCCACAGCTGGCTTAACTCCCATGCGCAAATGGTGAATAATATACGAGGGCAATAATCAAAGCCCTTTCTGCGGATAAAAGAATTGTCACTGGGCTTTTGGATTGTTGCCCGTGTTATGGCAGCAGAACGGGAACGTTTGCCCGTGCATCTTTGGATGTGGTCCTGGGGCAGAGTTTGATCCGGGGAGGCACTGAAAAGTTTTGAATACTCAAAACTACCTGTGCAAGTTTCTCTTCAAAAAGTACCTGCAAAAAAGCAGAAGCAACTTTGTGCAGGTTCTTTATGGGGACAGTAATCAAGGCAAAATTACCTGCATAGTTTTGGTTTGATTTTTCTGGTAAAAAAAAACACCTGTGGTGTTTGCCAAAATACAGATAGTTTGATTATCTACTTCTAGCTGACTCAATGCAGCCCAGCACAGCAATAAACTAGCAAGTCCCAGTATAGTCTCTAGTTTTGCTTATTTTCCAGTGTTTTTATAATTAATACTTTTTGGCATTAACTGGCATCCTATAAACATATGCCATTGCACTCTTATTTTCTAGCGTACAAGTACTTTTACCAAAAATCTCACCAAAGTCCATATCTTAATGCAAACTCAAAACGTAAAGGTAGAAAAATACAAAGCAGCACGAAATACACAAACCCATCACCAGCAGTATGCCTCGGGGGAAACGTTATCCAATTATCTTCACAGAAACTGCTGCAGAACGCTGCCTTCTCCAGACATAAGGTAATGTCTCCCAGAACAATTCACTGTTTCATAGGTTTTAAGTCTGCAATCAAATATGGAGTTTGGTGAGATTTTTGGCACATGATTATACGTGCCGGTGTGCTAGGAAAGGTAAGCATGTTTAGATAATGCCAGAAGGTATTAATTATAGAAAATAATGGACAATAAGAAACACTGGCAACAATATTGGAACTTCAGGTGTTTAGATTGTGCAATGCTGCACTTGGTGAAATCTTGGTATACCAATCAGTTGTAGATTGGAACCACAGAACAAGACTTTTGTGATTTCAGTTTTTGTATCTTCTGTGGTAGTCAGGCACAGCCCAAACAGTTTTTAGTTAGATAGTTTGAAAATAATAAGATTAAACAATTCTATTTAGCTGGAAACAAGAACATGAACATTAGATCTGTTGCATGGCTGTATAAAATATTAATTAAACTGTTCTAACAGAACCTAGGATGTACATCAACAAAGGCAATGACATGTCCCAAACAAGTGTCTATCAACCTGCTGATTCATTCAGGTTACCCCAAGCCTTCTGTTAAAGGTAGTTGCAACCAGTTCTCCATGCAGGCGATCCCCAAGCCTTCTGTTAAGGGTAGTTGCAACCAGTTCTCCATGCAGGCAATCCCCAAGCCTTCTGTTAAGGGTAGTTGCAACCAGTTCTCCATGCAGGCTATCCCCAAGCCTTCTGTTAAGGGTAGTTGCAACCAGTTCTCCATGCATACTACCCCAAAGCCTTCTGTTAAGGGTAGTTGCAACCAGTTCTCCATGCATGCTACCCCGAAGCCTTCTGTTAAGGGTAGTTGCAACCAGTTCTCCATGCAGGCTATCCCCAAGCCTTCTGTTAAGGGTAGTTGCAACCAGTTCTCCATGCATACTACCCTGAAGCCTTCTGTTAAGGGTAGTTGCAACCAGTTCTCCATGCATGCTACCCCCAAGCCTTCTGTTAAGGGTAGTTGCAACCAGTTCTCCATGCAGGCGATCCCCAAGCCTTCTGTTAAGAATAGTTGCAACCAGTTCTCCATGCAGGCAATCCCCAAGCCTTCTGTTAAGGGTAGTTGCAACCAGTTCTCCATGCAGGCTATCCCCAAGCCTTCTGTTAAGGGTAGTTGCAACCAGTTCTCCATGCATACTACCCTGAAGCCTTCTGTTAAGGGTAGTTGCAACCAGTTCTCCATGCAGGCTACTCCCAAGCCTTCTGTTAAGGGTAGTTGCAACCAGTTCTCCATGCAGGCGATCCCCAAGCCTTCTGTTAAGGGTAGTTGCAACCAGTTCTCCATGCAGGCGATCCCCAAGCCTTCTGTTAAGGGTAGTTGCAACCAGTTCTCCATGCAGGCTATCCCCAAGCCTTCTGTTAAGGGTAGTTGCAACCAGTTCTCCATGCATACTACTCCGAAGCCTTCTGATAAGGGTAGTTGCAACCAGTTCTCCATGCAGACGATCCCCAAGCCTTCTGTTAAAGGTAGTTGCAACCAGTTCTCCATGCATGCTACCCCGAAGCCTTCTGTTAAGGGTAGTTGCAACCAGTTCTCCATGCAGGCTATCCCCAAGCCTTCTGTTAAGGGTAGTTGCAACCAGTTCTCCATGCATACTACCCTGAAGCCTTCTGTTAAGGGTAGTTGCAACCAGTTCTCCATGCATGCTACCCCCAAGCCTTCTGTTAAGGGTAGTTGCAACCAGTTCTCCATGCAGGCGATACCCAAGCCTTCTGTTAAGGGTAGTTGCAACCAGTTCTCCATGCAGGCAATCCCCAAGCCTTCTGTTAAGGGTAGTTGCAACCAGTTCTCCATGCAGGCTATCCCCAAGCCTTCTGTTAAGGGTAGTTGCAACCAGTTCTCCATGCATACTACCCTGAAGCCTTCTGTTAAGGGTAGTTGCAACCAGTTCTCCATGCAGGCTACTCCCAAGCCTTCTGTTAAGGGTAGTTGCAACCAGTTCTCCATGCAGGCGATCCCCAAGCCTTCTGTTAAGGGTAGTTGCAACCAGTTCTCCATGCAGGCGATCCCCAAGCCTTCTGTTAAGGGTAGTTGCAACCAGTTCTCCATGCAGGCTATCCCCAAGCCTTCTGTTAAGGGTAGTTGCAACCAGTTCTCCATGCATACTACTCCGAAGCCTTCTGATAAGGGTAGTTGCAACCAGTTCTCCATGCAGACGATCCCCAAGCCTTCTGTTAAAGGTAGTTGCAACCAGTTCTCCATGCATACTACTCCGAAGCCTTCTGTCAAGGGTAGTTGCAACCAGTTCTCCATGCATGCTACCCCCAAGCCTTCTGTTAAGGGTAGTTGCAACCAGTTCTCCATGCAGGCTACCCCCAAGCCTTCTGTTAAGGATAGTTGCAACCAGTTCTCCATGCAGGCGATCCCCAAGCCTTCTGTTAAGGGTAGTTGCAACCAGTTCTCCATGCATGCTACCCCCAAGCCTTCTGTTAAGGGTAGTTGCAACCAGTTCTCCATGCAGGCTACCCCCAAGCCTTCTGTTAAGGATAGTTGCAACCAGTTCTCCATGCAGGCGATCCCCAAGCCTTATGTTAAGGGTAGTTGCAACCAGTTCTCCATGCAGGCTAGCCCCAAGCCTTCTGTTAAGGGTAGTTGCAACCAGTTCTCCATGCAGGCTATCCCCAAGCCTTCTGTTAAGGATAGTTGCAACCAGTTCTCCATGCAGGCGATCCCCAAGCCTTCTGTTAAGGGTAGTTGCAACCAGTTCTCCATGCATGCTACCCCCAAGCCTTCTGTTAAGGGTAGTTGCAACCAGTTCTCCATGCAGGCGATCCCCAAGCCTTCTGTTAAGGGTAGTTGCAACCAGTTCTCCATGCAGGCGATCCCCAAGCCTTCTGTTAAGGGTAGTTGCAACCAGTTCTCCATGCAGGCTATCCCCAAGCCTTCTGTTAAGGGTAGTTGCAACCAGTTCTCCATGCATACTACTCCGAAGCCTTCTGATAAGGGTAGTTGCAACCAGTTCTCCATGCATACTACCCTGAAGCCTTCTGTTAAGGGTAGTTGCAACCAGTTCTCCATGCATACTACTCCGAAGCCTTCTGTCAAGGGTAGTTGCAACCAGCTCTCCATGCAGGCGATCCCCAAGCCTTCTGTTAAGGATAGTTGCAACCAGCTCTCCATGCATGCTACCCCCAAGCCTTCTGTTAAAGGTAGTTGTAACCAGTTCTCCATGCAGGCTATCCCCAAGCCTTCTGTTAAGGATAGTTGCAACCAGTTCTCCATGCATACTACTCCGAAGCCTTCTGATAAGGGTAGTTGCAACCAGTTCTCCATGCAGGCTAGCCCCAAGCCTTGTGTTAAAGGTAGTTGCAACCAGCTCTCCATGCAGGCTACCCCGAAGCCTTCTGATAAGGGTAGTTGCAACCAGTTCTCCATGCAGGCTATCCCTAAGCCTTCTGTTAAAGGTAGTTGCAACCAGCTCTCCATGCAGGCTACCCCGAAGCCTTCTGATAAGGGTAGTTGCAACCAGTTCTCCATGCAGGCTATCCCCAAGCCTTCTGTTAAAGGTAGTTGCAACCAGCTCTCCATGCATGCTACCCCGAAGCCTTCTGTTAAGGGTAGTTGCAACCAGTTCTCCATGCAGGCTAGCCCCAAGCCTTCTGTTAAGGGTAGTTGCAACCAGCTCTCCATGCATGCTACCCCGAAGCCTTCTGTTAAGGGTAGTTGTAACCAGTTCTCCATGCAGGCTAGCCCCAAGCCTTCTGTTAAGGGTAGTTGCAACCAGCTCTCCATGCATGCTACCCCGAAGCCTTCTGTTAAGGGTAGTTGTAACCAGTTCTCCATGCAGGCTAGCCCCAAGCCTTCTGTTAAGGGTAGTTGCAACCAGTTCTCCATGCAGGCTATCCCTAAGCCTTCTGTTAAGGGTAGTTGTAACCAGTTCTCCATGCATACTACTCCGAAGCCTTCTGTTAAGGGTAGTTGCAACCAGTTCTCCATGCAGGCTACCAGAGGCGGATTCCTGATGACGACCGGCCCGGGGATTTGCCACCCAGGCCAGCCCAGGTGATACCACGTGGTCTGTCGCGCTCGGCAGACCACGTGACTAGAGTCACTGGCCCACCGGGGAATGCCCGATCCCCTGATAGGCCAATCCACCCCTGCAGGCTACCCCCAAGCCTTCTGTTAAGGGTAGTAATAACTGCTGCTTCATTCCGGTTATCCCGAGCCTTCTGTTAAGGGTAGTAGTAACTGCTGCTCTGTGCAAGTTTCTCCCAAGTTTTCTATTAACCACTGCATATCAAAACGAGAAAGCCTCCATCAATCAATCAAGACCCCATAGCGAAAAGGCAGATCTTAACTTGTTTTCAGAGTTTAAATTTAGCTCAGATCTTATATCCAGGTTCTTCCCACTATTGTCCTCCATATCCCTCCCAAAGACTGCTAAATCTGCTGTCTTTTGCTACCTCTGCTGCTAAGTCTCTTCTCAAGTCAGGTCTTCTCAACTTCAACTTTTTTTACAAGACCAATACCAACCATGCAGGGCTACTTCAGCCTTTTTCGATGCCCATTGCTGTTGAACCACTGCTGTTCAGGATTGTAACCGTTGCTCTATGCAGGCTATCCCAATGCCTGCTTGGAAGCCCGATGTATTCATATGGTTATAGCCCCGTCCCATATGCTTAAAGGTGAATTTTAAAAGCCTGGCACGCGTATCTATTAGGGGATGCATGAACAAGTCAGGCTCGCATGCTCCCACTGTATTTTAAAAGCCGCTCAGATACGCACGTATCTCCCACTGCTCGCACATCTCCAAAAAGGGGCATGGTCTGGGTGGAATCTGGGCAGGGCATGGGCATTCTGGGACGCTGCTGGGCACGTGCCCAGGTCTAGTGCCACGTAAGTTTACCTCTGCTATGGAGGACGTGTAAGTTTGAAAAAAAAGAAAACTAGCCATATCTGAGGGGTTTTAAGAGTCTGGGCTAACTGGGGGGAGTAGAGGACCCAGCTCTTAACTGGGTGAACTAGTTGAAGAAGGGTTGAAGCTGACAATGGTGCGGGCATGTGCTCCTTTTAAAATCCGCAGCTTTCACGGTAAAAGCGGGATGCACATGCCCATTTAAAATTAGGCGCGCACATGAGGGCACGGCCAGGTTATTTTATAACGTGCGCGAATGTTATAAAATGTCTGTGTCCCTGGACTCGCACCGATGCACATGTGCCAGTGTGGTCCTGCACACCAGTTTGAGTCCTGATGTAAGTCACTACACACTTGCTGTAACCCTGGATCTGTTCCGATGGGAAAGTTTAACTTCAGGGCCCTTAGGTGTAGGACTCTCAAACACTCCAAGGAAATACTCTTCAAGCAGGAAGTGGTGTTGCAAGAAATAACATTTTTACATGATAATCAACTTCTTCAATGGAAATGGATTTGACACATTAGAAGCGTCTTGGGAGACGAATCATTGATACCACAATATTTGCAAGCACAAGTGTTATTTTCTTTAAATTCTCTTAGTGAATGGCTATGTGAGTTCCCTATTTCTTGGGAGTTCTCTGGTACTTGAAATCCAGTGCTCGCTCTCTCTTTGATTTCCTTCTCCTTCTTGTATCTTTGGCTATGCCTCTGAGGTTGTACAGGGAGGCACCTTCTTCTCTCACTGCTGCCTGAGTGGCAATGGGGGATTTGCTGGATTAGCAAACCCTGGGATGCAACTGCAAACTCCCAGGTCCCTCACTGACAAACTTCCAAAAGCACAAAAACGTCTCCATCTCCAAACAGGATACGGGATTATCTTCGGAGACTTGGGAAATCTTTTCTTCTGAACCCGAGTACCACATCCTATGACCACTAACGCCCGTTTCAAAGGGTTGGAAACATGTTGTGCCTTTCTCCTTGCACGAGTGGTCAGAAAAACACAAAACCAGAAGAACTAACTCCCTGATCCTTTCCTTTGGGTCAGTAGCCCATTCCTTTAGGGAAAATCCACAGATCCTTCCTGTAACCATTTCTAGAGGAGAGGAAAATACTCCTTTCTTTCCATGCTCTCACTTCTCAGCGTTCTGGAAAACTCTCGGGGTTACTATGTTACACCTTTGGAATGAAACATGCTAGCATCCTCCCATGGGTGATGCTGTGTCTTCTCTATTAGGGACATATTGTGTTGATAAGAATCCTTAGATGGCTGCTACTTTGCACTGTAACTACTGTTCTGTGCATATCACCCCAGTGTTTCCTTACTATGATTTGCCACTAGAGGTCCTCATACTTATCCTAAACTTTAAAAAAATTCTGTTACCATTTTTGTCTCACCATTTTCTCCAGGCATTCATTGTACGTATCCAGCAACCTTTCCATGAAGTCTCATACTGTGTCCTCTTGATGTAGAACATTCTTTCCTTTGGAAAAGCTTTGCTTTTTGTGCCTTATTTATACCTGTGAGGTGTTGAAATATCTTTATCATATCCCCCTTGTATTGCCTTTCCTCTAGGGTTTATATATTTAGGTTCCCAAGCCTCATGTCATATGGCTTTTGTTGCAGACTCTGTACCATTGTGGTAGCCTTCTCTCTGAATCAGCTCCAATCTTTTGATATCCTTATGGAGGAATGGCATCCAGAATTGGACACAATATTCTAGTTGTGGTCTCTCCTCCTTTTTTCTGCTACTTATGCTTCTCCTTATAAACCCCAGCATACCTCTGGCTTTGGCCACTGCCTTATCATATTACTTTGTTACCTTGAGATCAGACAGTATCACCCTGAGGTCTCTCTCTTGGTCAATGTATGTTAGCTTCTCACCTTTCATTGTGTATTGCTCCATCAGATTTCTGCATCCCAATTGCATGACTTTGCACTTTTTTTGCAGTGAATCTTAACTGCCAAGCTTTAGACCAATCCTCGAGCTTTCTTAGATCATTCTTTATTGTGTCTACTCCCGCAGGGATGTCTGCTCTATTTTAGATCTTAGTGTCATCCATAAAAAGACAAACTTTTCCTCATAATCCCTCTGCAATATCTCTGAACAACGTCCCAGCATCGGTCCTTGAGGTATTCCATTAATTCACTTTTCTTTCCTCACAGTGAATTCTAGTTATCCTTGCCCTCTGTTTTCTATCACTCAACCAGTTTCTAATCCAGTTCATCACTTTGGGACCCATCCCTAGGCTGCTCAATTTAATAATGAATACCTATGCATGAGAGAATCAAAAGCTTTGCTGAAATCCAGATAAACCACATCTAGTACATGCCCATGATCTAATTTTCTAATCATCCAATCAAAAAAATCAATTAGATTAATTTGACATGATCTCCTTCTGGTAAAATCATGGGCCTGATATTGAAAGCACATTTAGCGCTGGATAGCCGGTTAAGTAGACTTATCCGGCTAACTTTTAGCAGGCCAATTTGTGGGTGCGCAGTGGGCGGATCTGGGAAGTGTTATTTATCTGGTTAACTTAACCAGTAGTGATAACTTATCCGGCTAAGTAGCGCCTTGACCGCAGATATTCAGCGGCATAGCCATGCCGTTAAATATCCCTTGTAACTTATCCAGATAAGTCATATCTGGCTAAGTTACTTACCTGGCCAGCATTGAATACTGGGCCCATATTGCCTTGGTTTGTCTAGATATTTCACTATCCTTTCCTTCAGTGAAGTCTCCACTGCTTTTTCCAACATCGAGGAAAGACTAACTGGCTTGTAGTTTCTAATCTTTTCTCTGTTATCATTTTTATAAAGAGAAACAACATCCACTCTTCTCCAGGCCCACAGAACCACTCCCATCTGCAAAGATCTATTAAACATGTTCTTCAGGGGACCCACTAGACCCTTGCTGAATTCCCTTGATATCCTAGGATATATCCCATCTAGCCTCAAGGCTTTGTCTACATTCAGTTTTGCTAATTCTCTATAAATATTCTCTTCCATGTGTACCTTTACCAACAATCAGCAGTCCTTCTCCATGCTCTTTTTCAGTGAATACTGAACAGAAGTGTTTGTTTAATATTTCTGCCTTTGGACACGTTTCCTCAACTCCTCTGAATCTAACACTTCCACCTCTGGCCTTCCTCCTTTCACTGACTTACCTGGAAGAAAGTCTTCTTACCTCACTTCACCCCTTTAGCCATCTTTTCTTTCACTTGCATTTTTGTCATTCTATCCACTTTCCCTATCTCTTTCAGCTTTACCAGATATTCTTTCTTGTGGTCTTCTTTGACATCTTGTGGACTTTCTGAATGCTAATCTTTTTGCCCCAACTTTTTCCCAACTCTTTAGAAAACCATAGTGGTTTCTTGTTCTCTTCAGCCAGCATGAGGAAGAACTGAGAATTGCAAGGAAAAATCAACCAGATAACTTCATAAAGGTAAAAAACTATCGGTGGAGACCAAGATGGCTGCCATTCAAGAAGCAAGCTAAGAGCTCTCTTTCCCGGTTTGGTCCTTATTTCCTTTTCTTTGGTATTTCCTGATTATACATAACAACATGCCTCATATTAAACGTAAAGCTAAATTTCGTGAGAATACTACTCTACCTTTGGAGCTGAATTTGGGCCAGCAGAGGATCTTGACCTTCTTTGCTTCCACGTCGACATTGCCGGGAGTGAGAAAAACAGTGGGGGCGGGCGCGGATGGACACCACTCCCTTTGGCTGAGGAGATCTTGCTTAGTCCCGGCCGCCGGTAACACCATCGCCTCAATGTGGTTTGGCTCCTGTGAGTCTTGAATCAGCTCAGGTTTCCCCCTTGGATGATAGGGGAGAACCTGTCTTGCAGCAAGAAATTTTGGAGGCCGCAGGAGCACCTTTGGTCACCACTCCACTACCAGCGGGCATTACTGCTGTTGGTAATGGCCTTGTGGATAAAGTGATGACTGTGAGTACTGCTGGAAAGTTTCCCATGGGGGATTTAGATGTTAACATCTCTGCAAGCAAAGCAAATGCGACTTCGGGAGTTGTAGGAGTTTTACCAGCGTTAATAAGACCTGCTGTTATCACACTGGATAGTGTCTGGAACGCTTTAGTATCCGTAGAAGCAGCTATTGTTTCTATGACTCGAGTACTACCTGATTCTAATAAAAGTGGACTGGAAATGGAAAAAATGGCCTCATCTAATGAAACTAGATTGAATTTTATAGAAAACAAGATTTCTTCTTTTGAGAAAATTCAACAAAGACTGGTACATTCCGAAATTATTCATATAAAAAGGCTTGAGAATGTAGAGATCTCTCTTAAGTGTTTACATCTAAGGGTTCTTAATTTTTCAATTGTTAAAATGATGCCTTTGGTAGATTTGCTTAAGAATTACCTGACAAATGTACTAAAGATACCACCAGAAGCAATGCCCAACATAACTAAAGCATATTATCCGCCAGCAAGTGAATTGGATTCTCCAGGAAATCTGTCTCAAACTCATTGATCTATGAATATTACTGAGGTACTGGAACTGACTCAAGAAACTGAAATTTTACAAAGAGGGATATTGCTAGTGACTTTCGCTTTCATAAACAATAGAAATACTGTCCTTAGGTTTTTCTTCAGAACCAGAAGTCTCTTATTTCATGGGCAGAAGATTTAGATTTACCCAAACGTTACCAGGATAACCCAGGAACGAAGGAAACAATTTCTATCATTAAGATGGCTATTAATCAATTATACTTAGGGAATAGCCACTGCTATTAATTGCATCAGTAGCATGGGTTCTTCTTAGTGTTTGGGTAATTGCCAGGTTCTTGTGGCCTGGTTTTGGCCTCTGTTGGAAACAGGATGCTGGGCTTGATGGACCCTTGGTCTGACCCAGCATGGCAATTTCTTATGTTCTTAAGATCTGATGCATTGCATGTGGGGCCCAATTTGTTCTACGCTATCCATGTTAAATATGTATTGAAATACCAAAATTCCAATTATGTCTTTTTTGAACCATCACAGTTGTGATCTTTCCTGGACTCGCATACATAAGGCTCGCTTATTTTGACTGGCATTATTTGAAAGGCAGTGGTTAGATGCTTCATATTTCTTTTTCGTTTATGATGCATTGATATTCTGCTCTTTTTTTTTTCTTTCTTGGTCTCCTCCCTTTTTCCTCTTGTAACGAGGAATATTTCTTTTCTTTTTCTTCTGATATTCTTGTTTTTAAGAATTTATATAATCCTCAGTTTCTGTACAAGTTATTGTTACGCGTGCCATCCGCAGCAGACCCGCGGCACGGCCCTCTCACCTCTGCAGTAACTCCAGCTCCTGGTTCCTCGTCCCTTATGGCAGTGGGCCACCAGATCCGTCCTCGGGCCTCCCCTGGTGCCTCTGGCTCAGCTACAGTACCTGGCATTCCCGGTCCAGTCACCACTTCCATTGCTCCACGTCGGACCTCTCCACGTGGCCTGCGGAGAGACGCTGCTACTCGGCGCTGCGCCCCTCCCTAGGTGTGCATGCATCACAAATGCTTAAGTAGGGCCCGCGACGGGAACCAAGCCACGGCCCCGGATGATGACATCAGCGGAGCACTGGTACTTAAGCACGGGCTCCGCTCCCTAGCTTTGCCTTTGCAACAGGTCTCCTCACTGGTCCAGTGCTCGTTGCTTCCTGAGAGATTCGTCTCACTCCCGTGTTCCTGTTCCTCGATGATCTTGGTTCCTGACTCCTTGCTCCTACGTTCCTGCTCTTCACCTTTCCTCGGATTGCCTACACGGACTTTGACTTTGCTTTGCCTGACCATGCCATCGACTCTCTCCAGGCCCGGACCTCTGCTTTTCCTGAGCATGCCATTGACTCTCTCCAAGCCCAGACCTCTGCTTCGCCTGACCATGCCGTTGACTCTCTCCAAGCCTGGACCTCTGCTTTGCCTGACCACACTGTTGACTCTCTCCAAGCCCGGACCTCTGCTTCGCCTGACCACACTGTTGCCTCTCTCCAGACCTAGACCTCTGCTTTGCCTGACCATGTCATTGCCTGTCTCCAGACCTAGACCTCTGCTTTGCCTGACCATGTCACTGCCTCTCTCCAGACCCAGACCTCTGTATCGTTTGACTACGCTTGACTATCTTTGTGATCAGACCTCAGCTTTGCTTGCTACTGCTTCCAGCTTGCCGCCAGCCCTGACTCAAGTATGTTCCTCAACGCCTTCTCAGCCTACTTCCTGGACTTGGTCTATTCAGGCTTCGGCCTGTTCTTGCTCGGGCGCCCCCTGTCTGCCTACATTCCTTTGGCACCGGAGTCTCCAGGACACTACCTTGTCCAGTGTAAGACTGTACCATCTCCCTTCTGTCTCTGGGCTGATCACGATCTCCTCATCGACCACATGCAGAGGCCCACCTAATTCCAGCTGGCCCCGGCACCCAAAGGCTCAGCCCGCGGGGAACGAGGGCTGGTATTGGTGAAACTCCAGCTGGCCTCTGTTCATCAGCCCACTCCGCCTGCCTACGGGTTGCGCAAACCCCACCTCAGCCCAAGGGTCCACCTCCAGCGCAACAGTTATTCTTGTGTTTGCTTTAAAATTGCAATAAAAATGAAAATTATAAAAATGAAAAAAGAAAAAAAAAGAAACTATCTAAAACTTGCCTCAATCTCACCAATACTGTGAAAATCACAGTAATGAAGAAAGAACTGTTCGTTTTTTTCTCAAGCAAACTGAGTAATTCCAGATTTCCTGAGGTGGAAACACTGGCCAATTCAGAAGAGTCTGACCTGCCAAACCCAGCAACATCAGACAAACCTGCTTGACATCTGTCTTGGTATCGAGCAATGAACGAAACTCAAAAGGAAGAAGTTCTGCTAAATGTTGTGGGATCAGTTACATATGTAATCATATGCGGATTAATGTTTCTGGTGACCACCACAGTTAAATCTTATAATGAGATCGTGGTAGTGCTGCAAGCACATTTCGCACCCAGGCCATCCAAAATTGTCCAGTGATTTCAGTTCTACAAGAGGAAGAAACATCCTGATGGAAAGGTTCACAATTTACATCATTGAACTTGCAAATTTTTAAATGCTGAACTGCCAGACCATCTTGTCTGTGGATTCCATGGCAAAGCTCTGCGACATCGCTAGCTCACTAATCCTAATTTAACAGTCACTTGAAAAAAAAAACTACAGCTGAGACCATGTTGCAACATGTGGACAAAATCTGTTTGATCATGTCAACAGAAATTCCTCAAGTTCAGAATTACTATTTTATTATTTAAATTTTTTTTTTCAAACTTGATTAATCACAATTTGCCTGTTAATCCTTGAAAATGTAGCAAAAGATAAAATCTACGTCATGTTTCTACTGTGGTGGAAATGGCACACTGGATTTGTGAGTATTCAAGGACAGTGAGTCATATCAAGCATATGTACCACACAAAGTTCAATGTATCGAGGAATAAAGAAGAATTGTTTGAGCAGCTGGAGGCCTTTTCCATTGTCATATTAGTCAAAGGATGAAAGCATCTACAACAACAAACCACAGTAATGCTCAGTGGAGTATTGCATAAAAGAAAAATGGACTCTGAAGCAACTTATCATAGAAGATGAACTGAGCACTCTGGTCTCAACATCTGTTATGACCGTCGGTCACAGACGGCTGCGACCGATTCAACTTATATCACGTGTTGCTCTGCTCTCCTCTCCGGGTCAACTCGCTGCTGGGGCTAGCCGCTGCCACCACATACCTCCAGGTTCTCAAGGCTCCTCATGGCGGCCGGGATGCCGCCACCACCACCCACGCCAACTTTGGGCCTTCCTAGGCACGCGCGCACGCCATGGGCTCAATGGCAGGAACATCAGGGGTGTCCCCGACTGATGACATCACACGGTTGGGTTTCATAAGCACCTCCCTTGCCCTTTGCTAGTTGACTTGGCAAAGAGTTACTTCGCCTGGTGCTTGCTCCTGTCTCCTCGGACCCGTGGTTCCTGTAGCAGATCTATCTGTGGCTCTGGACCCTGGCTTGGGTACCCGCTCCTTGGGGGCCTGCTCGCGCTCCTGTTGGAAACCTAGTCTACTGGCTTCACTGCTCCTCGGGGTAGCCCCTGCGCCTTCCAGAGTTCCAGCCTGACTTCCCTGCTCCTCAGGGTTGTCCCTCAAACTACCTTACTACTTGGAGACTCGACTCTGTGCTCCCTGCTCCTCAGGGTAGTGCCTACGCTCTGCAACTGTGAATTTACCCTGCGCTCCCCACTCCTTGGGGCAGTGCCTATGTTCTGGATCAGTGACTGTATCCAGCTCTTCCCACTCCTCAGGGCAGTGCCTTCGTTCTCTAACCAGAAATTCCATCGTGCGCAGCCCCGCTCCTCAGGGTGGCCTACGTCACTACTTCGGAGATTCAATTCGGGCTTCCCTGCTTCTCAAGTCAGCCTACGTCATCACACCAAAGCCTCTCTTGCTGCGCTGCCCCGCCCCTCGGGACATCCGCTGCATTCCCCAGTAGTTCCGATGTCACGCTCCCCGCTCCTCGGGGCCTGCCTAGCACTCCTCTGTTGGAGGCTCCTGCTCTGGTATCTGCATCTCCAACCAGCCTGAGTACTGTGGTTCTCTCCGAACAGTGTCTCTTACCCTGCTCCGTAGGACATTCCACAGTACTCTCTCTACAAGCCCCTGCGATCATGTGGCTGTGACGCAGGACGTCTTACCTCTCTACCACTACCACCGTATCTCCTGCTACAGCTCGCCTCCCGACAGTGAGGACCTGTGGGGCTCCTCCCCACAGGTGGTATCAACCCTTACCTCGGGCCAAGGGTCCATGAAATCCACGAATTCTAACAACATCATCGAAAGTTGCATCCATCAACCATTTTGCAATACAGTTACCAGAATAATAGCACGATTATTCTGGGATCTTGTATTGCGACTATCCAACAGGGTTGGATTTTGGGCAAATAGCGCCCTCTCCCACCTAATGGCACCTCTTCTCCCCAGGACCTCTTTACAGCCACAGTGAGATAATGTTCAGGGTGCTGCACAGCGTTTCAGGTAACTGCCCAGCTCGTCCACCCCAAAATCCAGTTCTGCTGTCCAATACTGCACATACCAAGCTTTACCGCTAATATTGGTTATAAGTGGATACAGTGTAAACCTCCTTGGAAGAAAATGGTTTGAAGAATTTTGAATTCAGCTATCAGGAGTTCATCACTTGCAATAGAGTCTAGCCAAGACTGTGCTCAATGAACTTACCAACATCTTTATAGAAGAATTGAGAAAGCAAGTTTGCCACTGTTACCATAAACAGTGATTTAAGTAGCTAGCAGGATGAATTAGCCATGTTAAATATCTGTCCATATCCCTGGAGATTGACTACCTGACTAGGATTTACTTTGTTATTGACTGACGAGGCTCATGAGGCAACACCCATGTGGGAACTCCCACACATGCTCAGTAGAGCTAAAATCTCTACTAGCTAGGCGAGACGAATCTGTTTAATGCTGCTGGATGACATCACTCATGTGTCATGGGGCATAACGGTGTGATGACCCAGTTGCAAGTTTGCAGATGTTTTCCAGGGATACTTCTTGCAAGTGGGCAATAGAAGAGGCCATAGCTCTCATTTGAGCTTTGACAGAGTCTGTAATTTGTAAGTCTGCTGAAGTGTAGCAGTGCTGAATGCATTCTGCTGTTCAGTTGGACAATATCTGTTTCGTGACCACTACTCCACGTCTATTAGGGTTGTACGAAATAAAGAGCTGTGAAGCTTGAGCATATGGCTGAGCTCTTTTCTTGTAGTAGATCAGAGCTCTTTTGCAATCTAACATCTTCTCACCTTCATGTCCTTTTGTTTACAGAAAGAAGGTAGACAATACGATGGATTGATTGATACCGAAAGTCGAGATCACTTTTGGAAGAAACTTCAGGTGAGTGCAAAGCGCCACCCTAATATGGAGGAATTGCATGTATGGTGGATAATGAATAAGAGCTGACTCTTCTAGCTGAAGTCACTGCTACAAAGAAAACTATTTTCCATGTCAAAAAAACTGAAGAGAAGCCATCTCTAAAGGTTCAAAAGGCAGCTTTATTAACTGAGAAATGAAAACATTCAAGACCTGTGGGACCGGAGGCTTTTACAATGGAGGCTTCACATGCCATAAACATTTCATAAATCTCGATATCAGTGGATGAATGGAGAGATGGGCTATTTCTATCATAACATGGTAAGCCACTATGGTGCTGAGATGTTCTCTTACAGAGGATGTATCGGGGTCTGAGTCAGAAAGGAAGAGCAAGCATGTTAGCAAATACTTAGGCCTGCAAGAAAACAGATCCAAGGCATTCTGATGACACTATTTGGAATATATTTTCCATTTAAAGACATCGTTTTTTTCTAGTTGAGGACTTCCTAGCCAAAACCACTATGCCTTCAATGTCTTTGTGTAAACAGAGACCAGTGATTACTGAGCATTCAACATCCAAGCTGTCAGGTTGAGGGATGGCAGGTTTGGATGATATAGCACTCCTTCCTTCTGAGTTATCAAGACAGGGTTTGTCCCCAGATGTATAGGGGGACTTCTGGAAGATTGTATGAATTACGCAAAACAACATCTGTCTGAGCCTTGCTGGAGCTATGAGGATCAAGTGAGTGTGGTCTTGCAACAACTTTTGTACTGTTCTGACAATCAGCGATATCAGCAAAAAAGCATACATGAGGCTTGCTCCCCAGTCGAGCAGCAAAGCATCCTGAGCTAACCTGAGCTTGCTGGGTAGAACTGAGCAAAACTTGTTGAGCTTTTCATTCTGCTTCGATGCAAATAGGTCAACCAGCAGACTTCTTATATTGAATAGTTTGTTGGCTGCTGATTGTTGCAGAGACCATTTATGTGGACAAAACAATCTGCTGAAGCAATCCACCAGCATGTTAGAAATCCCTGGAAGATAGTTGGCTTGTAGGGCAGCTTGATTCCTGGTTGCCCACTGCCAAATCTTTAAGACTTTCTGGTAGAGTCCATGATCTTGTATCTCCCTGCTTGTTGACATAAAACATGGCAACTTGGTTAGTTGTTTGAATCAAGATGTTCTTTCCTTGAAGATGATGCGTGAATGTCGTCAGAGCATATCTGATTGTTCCTATCTATTTATTTAAAATGTTTTCTATTCCGCTTATAGCGAAAAGTCATGCTAAGCGTATTACAATTAGAATGCATAACATACATACTTAAAATTAATAAAAAAAAAACCAATATGATAAAGCATAATACAGTACTAAAATTCCTGCTAACATCAGTGCACAATATTTATCACTGCAATTTATTCGCTTCCATAAATAGATGAGCCTTCCCTTGTTTCCTGAATATGCCAATATCTTTAATATCACGCAATGCTGGGGGCAGAGAATTCCATAATTCGGGCCCTGCTATTGGGAAAGATCTAAAGCATGTCTCATTCAAGCCTGCTGCTTAATTGAGGGGACCACCAATAAATTTTGGTCTATGGACCACAAAGCCCAACCAGGTACATACCCTTGTAAGAGATTTGCTAAATACTAGGGCCATCCATTTTTAATAACTTAAAGGTCAAAATAAAATTTTAAACTTAATTCTGCATCCTACAGGAAGCCAATGGAGCTCAATCAGCTTTGAGGAAATATGCTCCCAGCGTTGAGTGGATGATATTAAACGTGCAGCAGAATTTTCCAATACTAGAATTGCCCATAATGAAGTGGCTAGTAATAACCTCATAATTAAAGAACTGCAATAATCAGTGGAGCACAGCACAAATCTCGAACCACAGTCCTAAAATTCTTCACTTCCAGTACATATTTTAAATATCTCAAGAATTTAAGTTTATAATATCCAGATTTTAAAATGTAACCAAGAAGATCCTTAAAGCTCAATCTATTATCAAATATAACACCAAGGTTCTGTACTGAGTTTTTAAATAGGAGCATAATTCCCAATTGTTGCGTCCGTTGGACTCAGACAGCTTCGTCCCACATGCCTCACCTCAATATTTACTTTCTCCACCAGCCTCGGGGAAAATGGCGACCGCCGTGTCTGCTTGCCGCACTCTCCAGCGTCCCCGGAACGGCTATGGCAAGGCATTCCACCATGATTCACCTGAGGGCCTCCTATGGTGTGCGCGTCACCCACGTCTTTATTCCAACATTGGTGCGAACTTCGGGGGCGTCTCCCTCGAGTGATGTCACTACATCCGGGTATTTAGGTTGTCCATTTGCTGACTGACTTTGAGTTAGCAAGGATTGGATTCGTCCGGTCTAAGCTGCCCTGCTGCTTCTCGCTGCTTCTGGAAGCTCTCTCCACCCTCAGGGGGTTTTACTAACTTGGGTACCCGCTCCTCGGGGGCCCTATGCTTCTTTCCAGGTGCCTATCCAGAATCCAGGTACTCGCTCGAGGGCCTGAGTTGTCTACCTTGCTGCCTGCTACCAATACTTCTATCTGCTGGGAACTCCACCATTACAGCTACAAGAGTGTGAGTAATCTAACATCTACCAGTCTGTCTCACCTACAGCTCCTCATTGAAAATCTGCATCGGAGCTCCCTATACCACCATTGTAGACGGGTCTCCTCAGCCGAGGACCCAAGACTGCTGCTGCAGGAATCTACTCGCTACTGCCACCTCTGGTAAACTCTACAAGCTGTATAATAAAGACTATCTTTGTGTTTGTGCATCTGAGTCTAGCCTGGTACTGCAGTTCCCCGTGGGGCTCCTCCCCGTGGGAGTGGCCATCACTGCAGCACCAAAGAATCCACCAAACACTTCAAAACCATAACACCAAGTTAAGTGAAGTTATATTATACTTAGACAGGTAATCATGTTCATGGGAAAAGCAAATAGCCTCAGTTTTTTCCACAATCAAAATCAAAGGATTTTGCCACATCCAATGATTAATCATTGTAACCTTTTCTGCTTGTAGGTCACCTTTCACAACAAAAAATAACTGTAAATCATCTGCATACATTCTGAAAGGAATTCCCTGCAAATCCCAAAGTGTACAAAGTGGTAGATGTTAAACAATGCTGCTGCCATCACAGAACCTTGTGGTACTCTACAGGGGATATTAAATGAATCAGACTGGTTCCCACCCACAGAAATTCGCTGTAATCTTGTATCCAGATATGACTGAAACCAAGCAAAGATAGTTCCCTCACCCCAATTCCTAGAGATTTTAATCTTTGCAGCAACGCAATGGAGACTGTGTCAAATGCAGAAGCAGCTTCTAAAAGTAAGGCAACAATGGTGGCTACTCTATTTTTTAAATGATTTGCAAAATCATCGGGGAGAAATTGTAAACTGTCTCTTCCTTATTACTACAGTCATTAATCCATTTTATAGTCTCAAATAATTCTAATGGCCAATTAAATGGCAATTATAAATGGGTAGAATAATACTTTTTTCTAGGTTCTTGAAAAGCATGTTTATATTCATGTTTTGCAGTGAAAAACAATTGCCAGGCGGACTCAGATCTGTGTTTCCGCCACATTCTCTCATGACGTCTCATCAGCCTTTTATATTCAACCAGGGAATAATCATTTATTTATTTATTTGAAACTTTTATATACCGGTATTAGTAAGCATACATCATACCGGTTCACACTGTAACTAATAGGCTGAAATTACAATCAACAGGGAGGGGAAACCGGGAGCAATATACATAGAGCAGAAGGCAATGAAATTAAAGCATTAAAACTGTAACGGGCTATTTACAGGTCTATATATAAAGGCTTAAACAAGTTTCTTACAGAAGTCTATATACAAATGGGTTCAAATTAGGTGGGCTGGTAGGGGGGAGGGGGGAGGAGGGGTGAAGATTAATCTGGGTAGGCTTGTCGGAAGAGCCACGTTTTAAGTTTTTTTCTGAACTTGGAGTAACATGGCTCCAGCCTGAGTGTGGTAGGGAGGGCGTTCCATTGTTTGGGGCCTGCAATGGATAGTGCGCGATCCCTAGTAGAGGAGAGGTGGGCTTTTTTTTAAAGGGGGAATAGAGAGGGTGCCTTTGTTGACAGATCGAATGGGTCGTTCAGAGCGTGTGGGACAAAAGGGTTCGTCAAGCCAGTTAGAGTTGTAAGAGTGGATGGATTTGTGTACTATGGTTAAGATTTTAAAGAGAATACGGGATGCGATGGGGAGCCAGTGAAGTTCTTTGAGTATGGGACTGATGTGATCAGCTTTCCGTGAGTTGGTGATGACCCTGGCGATAGCATTTTGGAACATTTGTAAGGGTTTGGTAGTGGAGGAGGGTAGACCGAGGAGGAGGGCATTACAGTAGTCAAGCTTAGAGGAGAGGGTAGCTTGGACGACAGTGCGGAAATCATGATAGTGGAGGAGGGGTCTGAGTTTCTTAAGAATGTTGAGCTTGAAGAAACCTTCTTTGAGGATGGAGTTGATCTGTTTTTTTAGATTGAGTTGTTGATCTAGAATTACCCCAAGGTCTCTTACAGTAGGTTGGGACATTATGGTGCTGAAAGCTGGGTCGTTGGAGATCAGGGGTTTAGGGGGGAGGGGAGGAGAGATAAGGAGCAGCTCTGTTTTGGAGGAGTTTAGTGCGAGGTGAATGTTGGTGAGGAAGTCATTTATGTTGGCAAGACATGTGTTCCAGAATGCAAGGGCATCTGAGAGAGAGTTGCGAATGGGAATGATGATTTGCACGTCGTCTGCATAGAGGTAGAATTTGAGGCCGAGGTCTGTGAGGAGCTGGCATAGAGGAGTGAGATAAATATTGAAGAGGGTAGAGGAGAGGGAGGAGCCTTGGGGGACACCTTGAGACAGGGGGTAGAGTGTGGAATTGGCGTTTCCTATCTTGACGGAGAACTTTCTGTTAGATAAATAGGATTTAAACCATAGCAGGGCTAGGCCTGAGTTGCCTATTTCAGTTAAGCGGTTGATGAGGTAGTTGTGATTGATGGTATCAAAGGCAGCTGAGATGTCGAGGAGGGCGAGGAGGTAACAGTTGCCTTGGTCCATGCCTATGAGCAAGTGATCTGTGAGAGAGAGCAGGAGAGTTTCTGTATTGAGGTATTTACGGAAGTCGTATTGGGCTGGATGCAGAATATTATTGTTTTCAAGATATTCTGTAAGTTGGATGTTCACAATCTTTTCCATAATTTTGGAGAGGAAGGGCAGATTAGAGATAGGGCGGAAGTTGGCGGGGTCTTTGGGGTCTAATGCTGTTTTTTTTAGGAGGGGCTTAACAAT
This sequence comes from Rhinatrema bivittatum, assembly GCF_901001135.1. Lineage (NCBI taxonomy): Eukaryota > Metazoa > Chordata > Amphibia > Gymnophiona > Rhinatrematidae > Rhinatrema > Rhinatrema bivittatum. The sequence goes on from NC_042618.1 coordinate 16,720,573, forward strand.
TGCTTGTTTGAGGGCATCTGGGACCGAGCCTGAAGAGAGGGAGGAGTTTATAATGTCTGCGATAGGTTTGGATATAGAATTTGGGATTGAGAGGAGGGATTTTGTGGGAATGGTGTCTGAGGGGTGGGATGCGGGTTTGAGTTTTCTGAGAATAGATTCCACTTCTTTAGAAGAGGTCAGGTCAAGGGTTTGGAGGGTGGGTGTAGTGGGGGAAGGTTGAAGGGGGGGAAGGGGGGGTTGAAGGAGATGGGTGTTGAAATCTGCGGAGGATGTTAGTGATTTTTGCGAGGAAATATTGGGCGATTTCTTCGCTCTTGGCGGTGGCTTCATTTTCAGGGATAGCGGGATGGGAGGATTTGGTGAGGCTGGCAACATAATTGAAGAGGGCTTTCGGGTTGTACATGTACTGGTGGATCTTGGAGGCATAGAAATCTCGTTTAGTTTTGAGGGTGGTTTTCTATAATGGTGAAGGGCATGGAACTCTAGAATTTGGTGATCTCCTTCTTCTTTATACTAAGGGCACACTATTATCATAGATGGTTCCTAACATTTTACTCAATGAGGTAGCCATACTATCAGTAGTAGGAAAACTAAGATGATTTTTGGCTATTATTTATTTATTTAAAGGCTTTTATATACCGATGTTCATGTACTAGTATATACCGCGTCGGTTTACATAGAACCAAAGTTGGAAATTACATCAAACAAGTGGGTACAAATAACAGGGATAACTTCGTAAGAACTTAGAACTTATAGATAAAGCAGAGAACAAGAATTACATTATTATAAATCATTATAAATATCCATAATTACAAATAATTACAAATAACAGTCAACAAAAAGTTGGGTTTTTTTGTTTGTTTTTTTTAAGACAGAATGGCTATTACCCATTCTGTCTTAAAACTCTCTAGGTTTGTACACCTCCTTACCCATTGTTGGGCCAGGTTATTATACTGCTTAATTCCTTTCTTAGTTAATGATATTTGTAGTTTTATTAAATAATGGTCTGTCCAGAGGACCAGCAGAATATCAGTTATATCAATCATTTTTACAGACATTAACTGTCTATTACATATAATTTGGTCTAATATATGACTGCCCCTATGAGTAGGAGAAGAAATTAATGGAAGTAAATCATGAGAAGTCAAAAATTCCAAAAATTCTTTAAAAATCCACTTTGGTTTACAATCTATATGAAGATTTAAATCCGCCAAAAGGACAACTTTGGAGTACTGTATCAACAGAGAGTTAAAAAATATTCATAAGGACAGTCAGATCATTTACTAAAATATCAGGAGGGCAAAACACCAAAGCAAATGCTAAATCACCTAACTTAAAAACTATACTCTCACAATTGTTCCCAATTGTGAAAGTTAACTGCTTCAATGCATAGCACTTTTTATAAAATACCAAAACTTTTTATAAAATACCAAAACTTCTCCATCATTCTTCCCAAATCCTTCCAGGCAGTTTAAGTTTAATAACGGAGAATTTGTTTCTTTTAGCCAAGTCTCTGTCCAAAACATAAGATCTATATTATCCTCTACCAAATATGGTACAATTATGTCCAGTTTGTGTGTTAAGGAAGAAACATTGACATAATTATTAGCCAAAATTAAGGTTTCTGATAAAATCATCCTCAAAGGATCAATATTCCTTGGTGCATTAAAAAGATTATAAATTCCAGGTTAATATGCTAATATCTGGTCAGAAAAAGGATGGTAATGTCATCTACCAGTAATCACAGTTCTGAGAACACACTGCCCTATATATAAAAAGGAACAAATAACCTATAACCATACCACTCTGCATAGTTCTCATCTTAATTCCATCAGATTGATCTAAAAGTGACTCTCATTGAGAGAACAGGTGCTCTGGGTCCAAAAGAATCCTATGTGAGTACCCTCTTCCTTCGTGGAGGTATCCATCACTAGCATTACTTGATAGGAGAGAGTATAAATTGGAACTCCATCTTGAAATATGCAGGAGTTTAACCACCAGCACAACTATTGCTTCATGGCTCCAGAAATCTGCACCACAGTTGACAGTTGTTGAGTTAGATGATCCCATTGATCATGCAGACCCCACTGCAGGCAACAGATATGAAGGCCATGTGAATGGCCACCGCCATATGACCTAAAGCAACCAGAATTGCTCAGGCTGAAGTGGTCAGCAGTTTGTATATGAGTGATTTCATGGTGCTCGTTTGATCTAATGGTAGAAATGCCCTCTCTTCTAGCGAGTCTATCCATGTTCTGATGAATTTCATTTTCTAAATTGGCACTATATTTGATTTCTCTAAAATTCACCAGAAATCCCAAATTTTGTAGAAGATGAATTGTCTTGTACAGGTACAGCAACACTTCTCCCCAACAGCTCATTGTGATTAGCCAGTCATCCAAGTATGAGAAAACCTGTATCCCTGTTACAATCCCGGGCCGTGCCTCGGTCCCTCCACCTACCTCGGGGCCGGCCCGGGCCGCAGGAACTCCTCTTCGGCCGTCTAGGCCCAACCTGGCTCCTGCTGCGGCATTCCCTCCTCGAGGGAGACGCCACCGATCCTCCGTGTCTGACCCCACCCTCTAGACGCGTGTGCGCACAGGGGCTCCGGGGTTTAAAGGGGCCAGTGCGGGAAAACAGAGCACAGCCCTAGGGATGACGTCAGACGCTGCAGGGTTATTTAAACCCTGCAGCTGGCTCTAAGCTTTGCCTTGCAACAAGGTTCCTCTGTTTAGAGCTCCTAGTTGCTGCTTCGGATCCCTGATCTGGTCTTCAGCTTCTGACTCCTGGTTTTCGACTCCGGCTTCTGTCCCTGGACCTCCGATTTTGCTTCTGTCCTTGGCTTGGTCTTCGACTTCTGACCCCTGGCTTCCGACCTTGACTCGTCCACTGACTTCTGGCTTCAGCATTCGTCCCTGGCTGGACTCCAGCTTCTGGCTTCTCTTCATCCACAGGTATCCGATTCTTTGCCCACCAGGGGGCCTCGCCTAAGTCCCAGTGGCTTGGGTCCTCACGGGCTCCTCCCGGGGGGGGGGGGGGGGGCGCGGGCTTCTAACGGTGAAGTCTTCATCGACCTCCTGGTGTCGGCTGGTTCCCTGGTCTATCGCCTCTGGTCCTCTGTCGCAGAGGGCCTGGCCTAAGTCCCAGTGGCTCGGGTCCTCACGGGCTTCTCCCGGGAGGACTGTGGGCTTCCAAGGGTGAAGCTTCCCAGGACCATCTCCTCAGCGCCGCCTCCCGGCTGCAACATCCACCATGGGTTCCCACAGTGCATCACTATCCATCTCAACCGACTCAAGGGTCCACTCACCTAACAATCCCCCAGTGATGCAGGTATGCCGCTACCACTGCAAGGCATTTGGTGAAGGTTCTTGGAGTTGCTGACTGGCCAAACACGAGTACTTTGTATTGATAATGGGAAGAATCCACCTTGAAGCAAAGGTAGCGCCAATGAGATGGATGTTTGAGTATATGAGTTTACACATCTTTCAGATCGAGAGTGCACATTCATTCTCCTTTTAGATATAGGGTAGAATCGTGCTTAGGGAATTCATTTTGAATTTCTCTCAGAGTAAATTTTTGTTCAGGTGTCTAATCCAGAATAAGCCTCAATCTTCATGACTTCGTGGGGATAAGGAAATATCAGGAGTAGAAGCCGTGTCCATGTTGGGGCATAGGGCCTGGCTCTATTGCCTGCTGAAGGAGCGATTGCACTTCCAGACAAAGCTATGTCAAATGAGACAGATCTGGACTGAGAGTCAAGCAATGTGGAATCGTGCTTAGGGAATTCATTTTGAATTTCTCTCAGAGTAAATGTTTGTTCAGGTGTCTAATCCAGAATGAGCCTCAATTTTCATAACTTCTAGGGGATGTGTCCATGTTGGGTGTAGGGGACTGGCTTTATTGCCTATTGAAGGAGCAATTGCACTTCCAGACAAAACTATGTCTAATGAGATAGATGTGGACTGAGAGTCAAGCAATGATGGTAGCTGTGAGAAACACAAATGATATCCAGACTCCATGATATTGAGGTTATCTGGTGCCACAAATTCAAGAATGCCTAGATTCTGCCCCCCACTGAAATGAAAGAATGTTGATTGCTCAGAGGGCTCAAAAACTAGGTCCAGGTTTAGGTTGTGCCTATTGTGTCATTTTAGGCTGATGGTACTCCCGCTGCCTAGGTTTAGCTAGAGGGGTTGCTGTCATTGAATCAGAAGAGGTAGGAGACAGTACTGAGAAAAAGGTTGGAATGGGCGTCTCTGTAAATATGTTTTTTTTGTAAGAAAAAGAGCATCTCAAAGAGGAAGGCTGCTCGGAAACTGTCAAGAGGGATTGGACTGCCACGTTCTGTTCTTTTAGTTGAGCAACCGTTTCTCTGAGTTTTTCGCCAAAGATTGTCCCCCAAACAATGGTGGCTGCCAACTTTTCATGAACGTTTCAGATGCTATTGGCTCTAACTCATCTTACGTCAAGCTCCGATGGAGGCTGATGAAGTACATGAGATAGAATTGAACAGCTCATAGACAGAACAAAAAGATGTTGCGATCGGAGGTCTGTGGGCTAACCACCACTTTCACCTCTTGGCTGAGCCTCCACTGCTTTTGGTTGCCACTGTCTCCCTCCTCGCGGCAGAAGGCCACCGGTTCAACCCGCCATTGTTGCTTGATAGACGCAGCAGGACACCATTGATTTCTTTGTGGCAGAGGTCGCTGCTGACTTCTGTACAATGCAGGCCTTCTTAGGCGCATGCCTCAGGCTAGAATTTAAAGGACCCATTGTGGGAACCCCCCCCTGTGGCCCCTATTGATGACATCAGTCTCAGGCCCTATAAGATGGCAGCACTACAGCTACAATTTGCCTCAGCATCAGGTCTCCTACAGCCTTGTAACGTGAGTTGCCTCAGCGTTCCCTGCCTGCATTCCCAAGTTCTCAGCCTTTATTTTGTCATCAGTTTCTAGTCATCATTTGTCTTCGGTTCCAGTGGTCTTCATCTTCAGGTCCTCTTCAATTCTGTGTTCCACATCTCCTTGCCTGTCCACTTGTGCTGCTCCTCACCTCCTTGCCTTGCCTATTCGTCCCGCCTCAGACGAATACTCTGTACTGACCTTGGCTCGCCCACTGGAATTCCTTGATTACCACCGACCACTGACCACTGCCTGTTACTGGATATTCTTGAATACCATCTGTCTTGACCAAGCTTGCCTTTGACCTCGCCTGCATGCCTCAACCTCTCGTAAAGTGTCTTCTGACCACCAGCAGAGGCCTCCATCTAAGAAATGCCGGCCCTGGCACCCGAAGGCTCAACCCGAGGAGAATGTGGGCTGGTATAGGCGAAGCTCCAGCTGGCCTCTGCCTCACCTGATTCTGCCAGTCAATGCTAGTCAAGGGTCCATGCCCACAATAAATGTCTTAACCATTCCTCTGCATCCAACAGCGATTAAGGGTAATAAGTGTCACCCTTTGCAGCTTGTAGAAAAGGCTTTAATTTTTGAATGCAGTCATTGTACCATATATATAACTGATATGAGTGGTAAGCATGGAGCTCTGAAATACTTTCTTTGCAATTTTGTCCAGAAGACTATGGTCTTCACCTGGAGGCAAATTCAAATGAATTCTAGTCTTTTTTGCCTTTTTTAGTGTGTACTCAAGCAATGACAGACTGATGAAGTACTTAGATGACAGTGATCTCTATTCTTGAGATCTAGCTTTCTGGCCATAGAAATGACAGAAATGTTTAAACCACTTATACTAGACTGCGTGCAAATTTTAAAAGCAAGATTCTGTTATTAGGCACAATCATTCAAAGTGCTGTGAAAATTTGAAAAAGATAATCTAATCTAACATATTCATGAATTTACAGCTCTGGACCAAATTGGGTACCAATTACTATTATCAAGGCTACCAAACTGGTTTTGTACACTTAGTGGACTTAACTTCTACTGTGCCACTGATTGACTGTGAGCTAGACAAATCACCAAAACAATTTCTGGTCAATGTTAAAAGCCCTACACGTGCCAAAGCGGGGAGATATGCACGTGACTCGGCCTGGTGCGCGGATTTGACATGGATCCGCGTTTTGGAAGGTTACAGCAGAGAGTTTTTCTCGTTAGAAAAGCTGAAGATTTGCATTAGTAGTGCAAGATAAGACTGTATGGTCTATTGAAAGGAAAGTGCGATAACTCTACGGAGGATCTAAATTTCATTCTGACAAACATTTCTGACTGTTCAGCGCTTCATAGAATTGCATTTTGGTAAACATACCTGACCATCGGCAATACTACAAACATCTCTTGAGAAAAAATCCTTACAGGATTTGAAACGGGGCCCTGTCGGGCTATTTTACATCTAACAGATAAGTTGGGACTTTGTTTACTATTTACACGGCGAATCTGGACTGATTGACATTTTTCAGAGATATTCATGATTTTTATTGCATATGACAAGTTCGTTTAAGATTTTTCTGAAAATAACACGTTTTGCACAATTTTTGCACTTTACACGCCAAAAAAATATTGTGGATGGAAGGAGGGAACGTTAATGATTAAATACATTGAATAACACCTGGATGGTGTTGTATAATACAATATATGAAATGTTCCTGCCATCCTTAAAAAAAATTTTTTTTCTTTTGAATTTTCTGGAAAATCTTTTTTTGAAATATATATAAAGATTTAAGACATTCCCGGTGGGATTTGAATTTCATAATGAAGTTTCTTTAAAAAAAATTTTCTTCAAAAAATGTTTTTTCATTAAGAGGTGATATTGTTCTTCGTTTAGGTATCATTTGAGTGAAATCCCTCCAAAGATTTCATATAGTGCTATTTGTTTTTGATAAAATTGGCACATCCATGAGCTCACGCCAGCAAATGCGCGCACAATTACACACATGCTTGGGTCATAAATTTTACTTATTTGTGGTTTCTGTTCCCAGACAGATTGAGCCCCCTAGATGCACAACCACATGTTGTGATTTAAAAGTGAACCATCACAGGATAAAACACCTGTTGATGCACTTGTTAAGTGGACGTTATCGGAAGCTGCAGTGTCACTGACATTGATCGTTGTGGGACCCCCTGAATGTTTCACAAGACCATGGCATGTTCAAGTTCAACCCTGATGTACCACTTGGGGGGAGTCTATTATGTATTCAGCCATTGATGTAAATATTAACTCCATTCACTAGTTAGCAGCAGAAGTGTATTGTGTATTTCAGAGCACACTGCCTTTGCTATGCTGCTGCTCTCACTCTCTTATGTACATTGAGGGCTTCCTAAATATGAATTGTCATAACTTCTGCCTCCCCCTTACTCACTCTCAGCAATGCCACAACAATCTTAGTTAGCATCCACCAAGAAAATAACTTTTACATTGAAAACGTGTTGTATCTTGTTAACGCACACCTCTGGGGGCTATTGCCACCTAATCAACATTTTGAGTTACCTGGGTTGAACTGTTTAGAAAGCGAAGAAAAGCCGTCAAGCTCCCAAGCTACATGAAAAGTAATGCAGAACAGAATTCAAAGCTCATTTTAGTTCATAGTTTTAAATAAGCCCCCTTTCCAGATTTAGAACTATTGTTTACAGAAAATCAACTGAAATCAAAGGGTTAGGGAACATACTCTAAATAAGAATACGAGGGCTTCAATGGATTACAAAAGCAAAAGAGACAGACTGCCCCGCTACAAGCCAGCCAACTGCCAAACTGTTATTTTACGTGCAGCTGAACAGAAGGCTCCTGTAATGACAACCACAAAACTCATTTAAGCTCTGAAAAGGTGACTAATGAGCTCATTCATGCTGGTTATAAATTATTCACTACAACACTGATCCCACTCAAGACAAACAGCAAAGTAAACTTTAAACACAGGGATCCTAGGCCTCCCCGGTAGAGCTAGTTATGTTTGTCAAACTTTCACAAATACAGAGGACCCTGGCCTGGTCTTTATTGTTCCATCTTGTGTTTACTTTTTTAATGTACTGCTTCTAATCAAGTCACTACGGGCAGCTGGTCGGCCCATTCATTTCTAGATGCATGGCTCTTTTACCTCATTAGTATTTAAAAAGGACTACAGCAGCTGCAGGAACGGTTCCTGAAGTACTATTCCCTTAAGAATGAAAACTCTGGATATGGAATGAAATGTAGGCCTTTACCAGTAACTCACCAGGTTATCTGTAGGAAGCATCAATAAGCACAATTTAAAAAAAAAGTCAGGTGGGCGACTTCTGGTGACTCGATTTGGACATGATTTACTAAAGGGATATTTGGTCAAACTCACGGCCATTTGAACTGGGGACATTTTTGCCACAGTCACTAAGAACTGTGTGCATAAAATTACTGTGTCAAAAAAAAGGTGCACGTGCATGGCTAATTTGTACTTACATGCAGAGAAAATGCAAGATGAAGGTGAGTAGAGACAACAGGAGGGGGGTGTAGGGGCTGCCTCCACTTACTCTTCCGCCCCGCCCTCCCCACGATGGTGGCACACTGGCAGGCCAGTCAGAATCCTGCAGGCCGCTTGCTCCTCCTGCTAGCGACACACTGGCAAGCCAATCAGGGAGTAAGGCACATATTTGCACTGAAACTGACTTTGCGAGTGTATTGGCCCCTTTATCTCTTACTAACTCATACTTTAAATAGTTAAAATAGATTTCCAGGCTAAATTACATTATATTTGGGTGCTGAAAATCATTGCTTTTCTTAAACGCACTTCAATACATTAATCTACCATTTCCTGACATAAACACAGCATTCTTGCTCTCACTAGAATGGATTGCTGCAGATAATGATACCTTTTATTTGACTGACATAACATGATATACATGAGCTTTCAAGCCCACAGAGGTTTCTTCAGATGTATATATGAGAAAGAATAGAGTTTTAACAAGAGCGACAAGCTATATGCATTACGAAATGCAAGCAAAATATCTTGCTATATAGGAAAGGACTTTGCCACATACAGACACAGAGTTTACCTTCATCTATGGTACAAATATCCTTTCCTGATTTTTGAATCCAACATAAATTTAAGTTGCATGGATCCTTTGAGCACAAATTAAACTCCTTTGTGAAAAAAAAAAAAGCAAGCCCCAGCAAGCGATGAATTCACACGGAAGGCAGAAGAACGCAGCATTAACAAGTCTTAACTTATCAGAGATTCTCCACCTGACTAGATTCCTGTGCCACTCATAGCTGAAGGGTGTTGGCAGAAGGCTGCTGTGAAGCACTGTCACATGTCCTGCCCCAATAACCTGTCGAACCAGAGAGCCAGCGAGCGAGCGGTGTTCACCCCATGGTTCATTGGTGGGAAAGTTGGGAGTGTCCTGGCATGGGAGCCTCTCCCTCTCTTCACACCCTGCTCTACGTTTTCCTAATGACGCCCACTGTGATGTCATTTTTTTATGTGTCTGAATAAAAACAAACCTGAACTGCAAAAGAGAAGAAAAATCAAACAGTCTTGACAGGAGTTAATGAGCAACTGTGTGCCTAATTATAACCCAGCTACAAAATGGTAATTGTCACTGACCTATTGCTAAATCTTTCAGTTTTGTAGGCCTTCCTGAACACACATGCGCTGTACAAAACTGTCCCCATGGAGAGATTTTTTTTAACGCTTTTCTTCCCCTTTATCAACCATTACAGCACTGTATAAACACAAGCATGCACTGCATACAGTCACAATCTGCTTTTTGTAGCATAAACCAATACTGTTCTTGTTGATCAGTTAGCAGGATGTTTTCTAAAGGAGCTCAGCTCATTATACACAATTTTACCCTGGAGTCCAAGTACATTACTTCAGAAATATGTCTCAGCTACTTTGGCTCATAGCCAGAAAAACTGAAATCTACTTCTGATACAGGTCCTGAAACTTGGCAGTGCAAGATTAGGCAGCCTGGGGGCTCAGAAGCACTGTCATTTTTTTTTTTTTTGGCATTCCAAAAAGAAAGGATTTTCAAACTTTCTGCCATTTACTAGAAAAGCCTGCATTTTTAGCCTTGGTTGCCTAAGGTTGAGTAGGTCTACGTGGGTTTCCTCTTTTCAATTTCTAAATGTCCAAACAAAGCCTAATGAAACGGTGGAGTGAATTTTCAAAGGAATTAATGCATGAAAAATAGCATATATAGTGGCAATTTTCAAAAGCCAATTTACACATGATAAACCTTTTGAAAATTCACTTGCTGGTGGCTGAAAAGAATCAGTAAGTACTGCTTGGGGACATTTTTAAAACTTAAATGTGTTAGATGCCACGGGTGGCCGCAGCCAGCTCGCCTCATCTCCTCTCCGGGCGTCGGCACCCGCGCAGCGGTGGGGAGTCACTCCCGCAGCAAACCTCGGGCCTCCTCCACTCCCACGGGCCCTGCTGCTGAATTGAGTGCAGGACAGATTCAGCGGCAGGGACCGTGGGAGTGGAGGAGGCCCGAGGTTTGCTGCGGGAGCAATTCCCCACCGTGCGGGTGTCAACGCCTGGAGAGAAGGTGAGGAGAGCTGGCCGTGGCCACCCGCGGCGTCTAACAAAACATATTGGGGAGAAGTGTATATCTAAGTAAAAAGTTTGAAAAAGGTCAATTACTCACCTTGGAAAGTTGTTAGGGTAGTGTGATTGATTTGATTAGGTACCAACATTTGTTAATCAGGACAGCAATGAGTCACTTAGGATAACTAACTGTAGTATAAATCTCCAAAGGGATTGTTTTGTACTAATCTACCTTAGAATCACAAGATATATTGCAAGGGAAGTCCTCAGTAACCCGCAATTCAGTGGGAACATGCGAGGAGAGGATCACCTTGCAGGTGGCTGAAAAAAATCAGTAAGTACTGCTTGGAGAAATGTTTAAAACTTAAAAGTATTGGGGAGAAGTAAAACTATTGGGGTATACTATTTAGTGTATTTGTGTGTCTGTATTGATTAGCTAGTTAGAGAACAGGCAAAAACCAGGAGTTTTGTGTGTTTTGTATTAAATAGTAATCAGAAAGGCAGGCCAAAACCAGGAGTTTTGTGTGTTTTTAATTAAATTGGTAGACAGAAAGGCAGGCAAAACTAAGTTTTGTGTGTTTGAATTAAATAGGTAGTCAAAAAGTAGAAATAAGCTAGGAGCAGTGTATATCTAAGTAGAAGGTTTGAAAAAGATCAACTACTCACCTTGGAAAGGTGTTAGGGTAGTGTGATTGATTTGATTAGGTACCAACATATGTTAAGTATTAGGGAGAAGTAAAACTATTCGGGTATACTATTTAGTGTGTTTTTGTGTCTGTATTGATTAGCTGGTGAGAGGGCAGGCAAAAACAGGAGTTTTGTGTGTTTTGTACTAAATAGGTAGTCAGAAAGGCAGGCAAACCCAGGAGTTTGTGTGTTTTTGTTGCACCCTATTGTGCCGGAGGTGGACCCTTGAGCCGACGTGGAGTTGGTGCTACCCACAGGCAAGCCCTATGGGTCTCACTAGGCGGAGCTGGCTGACTGATGGAGCCCGGCTGGAGCTTCACCAATAGTAGCCCTCGTTCCCCATAAGTTGAGCCCTTGGGTACTGGGACAGCTGGAGTTAGATGGGCCTCCGTCCAAGGTCTTCTGATGGATGAGGAGGAGGTCAACCAGGGGCCAGCAGTGGTAAAAATAGTAAGTTTGATCTGGATGAGGCAGAGCCCCAGAGACCCGGGTGCCACATGGAACGAGAGACAGACCGGGGGCGCCTGAGTAAGAACAGGCCGGAGCCTAAGAAGCCAAGTCCAGAGTGAGTATAGCAGAGGCATCACTGAACAAGCTGGAGTCAGGGCAGGTGGCAGGCAAGGTAGAACGATGAGGCAAGGCAAAGGTCAAGTCCAGGAGATGATCAGTAGCATGGTCAGGCAAAGCAGGCAAAGCAGAGGTCGGGTCCAGGAGATGATCAGTAGCGTGGTCAGGCAAAGTAGAGGTTGGTTCCAGGAGATAATCAGTAACATGGTCGAGCAAAGCAGAGGTCGGGCCCAGGAGATAATCAGTAACGTGGTCGGGCAAAGCAGAGGTCGGGTCCAGGAGATAATCAGTAGCATGGTCGGGCAAAGCAGAGGTCAGGTCCAGGAGATGATCAGTAGCGTGGTTGGGCAAAGCAGAGGTCGAGTCCAGGAGTCAATCCATAGAACAAGTAGAGTAGCGCAGGTACACAGGAACAAGGAGAATACCAGAACTAGAATCAGGATCATGAACAAGGCAGGAACCAGGAACACGCAGGAATCACCAGGAAAAGCAACAAAGTACATGACCAACATGGAGACCTGTTGCAAAGGCAACTAACTGTGGCTGGGCCCAGCCTTATATACCGGGACCCAGTGACGTTATCATCCGGGACTGCAGGTTAGTTTCCCGCCGCGGCCCCTTTAAAAGAAGAGATGGGCACAGCGCGGATCGGCGGCTTTTCCACCCGGACAACGCGAGACAGACAAAAAAGTCACCTCCCTTCCTCCAGATACAGAATTCTTGGTCCTCCAGACTAGCGTTTTGCCTCCCAGGGGAAAAAAATTGTTCCTAGTGTCGTTCCTCCCCTCAGGGCCGTCCTTGAAGTAGGAAGCAAATGAGAACAATGGTGGTGCCCAACTCGGAGGCAGCCCACACATGTGGTTCTCCCTGCCCCTACCACAGTCAGGAGCAGTATGATGTGTGGAGCTACAAGACTCTAAATTGGACTTCCCCTCCTCTAGTCAGGAACAGAAGAACACCATGGCACACAGGGCCAGAAAAAAGAAGCATTGGTTCCCTTTCTATCCTCTGGCAGTCAGGAGCAGCGCGGCCCAAGGGACCACAAGTAGTATCATCAGCATCCCCACACCCACACACACTCCCCTGTCAGGAGCAGGAAGAGCAGTGCAGTGCATGGGCTGGAAAAAGAAGCATCTGCATCCCCCAGCACTCAGAAGCAGAAGAAGTGTAGTCCACTGGTAGGAAGAAGCACCATCGGCCTTCCCTCCCCAAAGTCAGGAGCAGGTAGAGGGGGTTTGGAGGCTAGAAGAAATGTCTGATAGGCAGAAGGAGGAGGCTTTTGCTGCTGCTCCTTGTGCTTTTAGAGGTGGTGAACAAGTGAGAAAGCATTTGTTTGCATCTGAGACTGAGCATGTGAGAGAGTGCGTGTGTTTGAGCATGTAAGAGACAATATGTGCGTGTGTGTTGGCGTGCCACCCACTGGCAAGAAGAAGCACCACTGGCCTTCCTTCCCCCCAGTTAGGAGCAGGAGCAGCGGGGCTGGAGGCTAGAAGAAAATCTGATGAGCCTGAAGGAGAAGGCTTCTTTTGCTGCTCCTTTTGCTTCTAGAGGGGGGAAATAAGTGAGAAAGCATTTGTGTTTGTGAGACTCAGCATGTGAGAGTACTGGCGTGTATGACTGATCATGTGAGAAAATGCAAGCGTATGTGTGTGACTGAGCATGAGAGATAGCAAGCATGCCTATGAGTGACTGATCATGTGAGAATGAGAATGTGTGTGAGTGTGACAGCATGTGAAAGGGCGTGTGTGTGTGTGTGACTGAGCGTATGTGAGAAAGCGCATATGTGAGTATGACTGAGAATGTGAGAATGAGTGAGCATGTGAATGTGACAGCATGTGTGAGAGAGAGAGCGAACATGTGAGTTTGACTGTATGCACAACATCGCTCTACTCTCCCCATGCTAATCTAAGACAATCTTGGGCATCTGGAAATAAAAACTTGGAAAGCTGGGGATTTTTATAATCCTTATTAGTTTTAATTATTGGATACTATATGATGTGCCTGCAATTTTGAAATATTTTATTGGTGTTTGGAAAAGTTTTTTCAGTTTTTAATCATTGGATGTTTTATTTATTCGCTGTTGTGAATTATTTATTGTTTGTAACAGTATGATTTTACTATTATGATTGATGTGTTATTTTTATTGATTTTACTGTTTGATGTTTTATGAGGAAAGGTGATGTTTCTGTTTTTCAATTGTTGCACTACATACAAAGTCTGGTTTGTTGTGGTTTCCATTTCCCCTTTTGTCTGCATGTTTGTATTTATGTTTTTTGGTCTCTATTCTGTATTTGGTGAGGGTCTATCTGCGTTCTGAATGTGTGAGTAAAGGTATTCTGATATTGTGCAGTTTCTGTGTAGGGATCTATAGCAGCTTGGCTTCTGTTTTCCTAATAGAAGGTGTATTGGTGTTTTATGACCTGGTGTAATATTTGCAGTGTTGCTGTAGGGTTCCCGGCCATCCCCTCACCTTGATGGGCAGGAAGCCCATGCCGGCTTCCCCCGTTGCCGTCTCCTCCTGCCAACCACCGCAGCTGCGGCCTGCTCTCGCAGCACCTCCACACGCCGCTGACACTCAGCTCCTTGTCTGGCCCCCTAGGTGCTCACGTGCGCATCCCTTCATGGAATTTAAAGTGTGTGCCAACGGCGGGAAGACTCTTCTCATCCCGGGGAGATGACGTCAGACGCACTGGGTATTAATATCCGGTCCTGCCACCACCACTTCGCCTCAGCAACAGGTCCTGCTCATCCTGAGTGCGAGTTGTCTGCGTTCCTGATTTCTGCCTTGGTTCCTGCTCTGATTCCTGGTTCCTGCATTCCTGTTCCTTGACTCCAGTTCTTGCCTCGCTCCTCGTCTCCTCGGATTCATTCTCTGGTTCTGACCCTGCTTCGTTGACTCTGCTTGACCTAACTCTAGCTTGATACCTTGTCTCTGCTTGTCTTCAGCCTGTCCCAACTTCTGGCCTGGCCTTCATCTCTGCTTGTATGCTGTCTGCCCTGACCTCTGGCTTGTTCCTGTTCCTGCTCGTCCGCTGCCTGCCTCGACCCTGGGCGCATCCAACACGGCCTTCGCCTCTTGACTCATGGTCCCAGTACCCAAGGACTGGTATAGCTGAAGGTCCTGTGGGGTCTTCTTCTCCGAAGCCGCATCCCAACAACGAGGACCAGCAGGGGTCCTTCCCTGGTGGTAGCGACAACCTCGTTTTGGCTCAAGGGTCCATATTCCCAGTAGTTGCCTTTTCATAGGTAGGGTTGTTACTGTTTGAGTGCTGGCACTTACTAATATTTTGGTATGCGAGGTTTACTATATTATAATTGTAATTCAGTTTACTCATGGCTTTGAAGGCCAAGGCCATACCCAATATACCATAGGCCAAATATGATATGGGTATTAACGGCCAAATTTTAAATCGGTCACACGTGTAAAAATCGGCACTTATGCACATGGTCTTGCCCTGCGAGCACCGTGCACATTTTCAAAAGGGTCCAGCCATGCATGTAAGTGGCAATACATGCACAAGGGTCAGGTCCTGAGAAAGGGGAAGGCCGGGGGGGCGTGTTCTTGGCAGGGAGGGGTGGGGCAGGGCAGGACTGAGGTCGGCCGGGACAGCGGCCATTAGTTACTGTCCTGGGGAAGTAAACCGGCGCGCGCAAACTACGTCTGCTCCAGGGGAGCAGTAAGTAGTGAAACAAATAAAATGTAAGGGGCAGATTTTCAAAGGGTTACGTGCGTAGCCCCGAAAACCTGTCCTTGTGTGCGCCGAGCCTATTTTGCATAGGCTCGGCAACGCATGTATGTCCCGGGGTTTTGAAAAAGGGGCAGGGGCACCGGTCCGGGGGCGGGACCGAGGCCTCCAGCACAGTGGCCGTGCCGGGGGTTCCAGCAAGTTACGTAAGTAGTTGGGTATTTAGGTAGGGCTGGGGGGCAGGTTAGATAGTGGAAGGTGGGCCTCGGAGGGAACGCGCGCAAGGTGCACAAGTGTGCACCCCAACCCCGGATTTTAGAACATGCGTGCGTGTGCGAGAGAGAGAGAGAGAGAGAGAGAGAGAGAGAGACTAGCCATAGTGGACTCTCCAGAGATAGGTATTTATATCCCTATGGGAGGCCCACCTAGTAACTCGAGGTGAGGTTTAGGGGCCACTTGAACATTCAAAGTGAGACGTACGAACAGAACAGTGGTCTCTTGTGAAGATCTGATGACCTTCAGAGTGAGGAAACTCACCTGGGTAACTCTCTACCTGGGTAACATCAAGATAGGTGGAGAGAACATTGCACAAATCTCATCTTTGGGTGAGTTTCCTCACTCCGAAGGTCATCAGATCTTCACAAGAGACCACTGTTCTGTTCATACGTCTCACTTTGAATGTCCAAGTGGCCCCTAACCCCTACACTAATACCTAAACCTCACCTCGAGTTACTAGGTGGGCCTCCCATAGAGATATAAATACCTATCTAGTGTTGGTGCATTATGGCTAGGTGCGCTCTCTCTCTCCCTCCCCACCCTCCCCCCCCATTAAAAAGTTATCAAAATTTGCACTAACTTAGCTCTTCACATAGGGGTAGATTTTCAAATAGCGCGAATTGGCCTACTTTTGCTGGCGCATCAGGCGCAAGCAAAAGTACGCTGGATTTTAGTAGATATGCGCGGAGCCGCACGTATCTGCTAAAAACCTGGATCGGCGCACGCAAGGCTATTGATTTTGTATAGCCGGCGCGCGCCGAGCCGCGCAGCCTACCCCCATTCCCTCCGAGGCCGCTCCGAAATCGGAGTGGCCTCGGAGGGAACTTCCTTTTGCCCTCCCCTTACCTTCCCCTCCCTTCCCCTACCTAACCCACCCACCTGGCCCTGTCTAAGCCCCCCCCTTACCTTTGTTGGGGGATTTACGCCTCCCAGAGGGAGGCGTAAATCCCCGCGCGCCAGCGGGCCTCTTGCGCGCTGGGACGCGACCTGGGGGCCGGTACGGAGGGCGCGGCCACGCCCCCGTACCGCCCCGGGCCGTAGCC
Source organism: Rhinatrema bivittatum (assembly GCF_901001135.1). Lineage (NCBI taxonomy): Eukaryota > Metazoa > Chordata > Amphibia > Gymnophiona > Rhinatrematidae > Rhinatrema > Rhinatrema bivittatum. The sequence continues at coordinate 16,737,300 of NC_042618.1, forward strand.
ACGCCCCCGTACCCGCCCCCAAAACGCTGCCGACACTCCCCCTAAACGCCGCGACGACCGGGCCCGCCCCCGACACGCCCCCCTCGGAGAACCCCGGGACTTACGCGAGTCCCGGGGCTCTGCGCGCGCCGGTAGGCCTATGTAAAATAGGCTCACCGGCGCGCAGGGCCCTGCTCGCCTAAATCCGCCCGGATTTGGGCGGATTTAGGCGAGCAAGGCTCTGAAAATCCGCCCCATAGGTATTAGCGCAAATTGCAATAAACTGCCTATTAGCAAAAAACACACCCCTTTTGCTATCGCATGTGATACTTATCACATTTTGATAAATCCAGGCCTAAATATGATGAACAATTTTTAATGCATGGCTGTATAAATATTTTGTTTGTGAACCTTGGTTCTAAGCTTAATATGTATGTAATTTTGTACCCTGTGCAGAACAGTAGATACAGCGGATTATAAAGTTTTAAAACTAAATAACTAAGGCTCATGGCACCAGGATTTCCTCACTGGTTTTGACTGGGCTGGAAGCTCCAAGGAACAGGAAGAAACTACTGGATCAAAATGAAAAATAAAAATCAAAGTCCAGAGACTCCCAGCTTGTGATATTATATGTTGTGCTCAGGGTGAGGGCGCACTTTTTCACTTGCCCATAGGTGCCAAATGGCCTGACTCTGGCTCTGGAAATGGGGTCCTGTGATTTCACATTTGGAGAGTCAACTGGTCAAAACAGAACTGATCGAGAGGCTTACATACTGTCTTCAGGTGCAAGAAGATACATCGAACCTGATCTGGAGAAAACTTTGGGATGATAAGGAATGTGGCACGTGAACCCTGCTTTTGTGCGTATGATGTGGATTGCACGCTTCCCCTGTTCTCTTATTTAGATGGGGGACGACATTGTATTGAATTCTATGTAGACCACAGCGACGATAAGCTGTAATTATATAGTGCTATTTTTTTCGGAACACTTGCAAGAAGATTTGCTGAATTGTTGCATATGGAACGAATATTATCTGAAGTTTGTTAAATAAGAAGTTTAAAAAAAAGATCTCCTGGTTTCTGAAAATACATGTAAAGTAATGGCAGTGCAAAGTAATGGTTAAACCTGTGAGCCCTGGGATGATTCCTCCTATTCATTATGCTAGAATCAAGCACCTATGGTAAGCTCTCTATAGAAAGAATATTGTGAGAAGTCACAGGACACAAGCTTCCTTTGTTTAGTGATTTCTCGCAGAAAGTTTTTAAAAGGTACAGACTTCTCTGCCCTAACTGTACTGAGCTACATCATGAAAGGATAAAGTTTACTTTTCAGTTTCCTGTAAACATCAGAGTCTTTTTCAATAGCAAAACAGCTTTCCTTCAGATTAAAGAGGAGGCACGGTGGTTTCTGGATCTAGGAGGAGACATTTTAATTATTCACATGGTGAAGGGCCACGACATCGAAGATTACAGGCATCTGATGATTTCAGCAATTTTATTTTTAGACTCTTTTCCTAGTCTTTGGGTAAAATTTGACTACAACTGTTTCTTTTCTTAGATTTTTACTGACGCACTTGTCTGCTGAACTGCAATCTGAGTGTTGCTGAGTAGGTGGATCGTTGCCTATTGTTCTGAGTGAGCAGCACGAGGATGGCACGCTGTGTTCTCTTCTCCACAGAACGGTATGCGTGGCTTTTTGCTCTCCGTGTCTCTAATATTTTTCTCCAGGAAAGTGGCATGTAGTTTTTATTAATATCAACGTGTTTTAGAGCGTAACCGCCTGGGATTTTTCCTTGCATTACTTGAGAAGACCACCGTCCATCACTGAGGAGGACACAGTGGCCTACTTACTGGTGGCGCACTTTTTATTTCTGGATGATACCTTTCGCCACTTAGAAAATGCAATCAGTTTTTTTAGTGTGATGATATTTCCTATTTTTGCTTCAATATTCCTAATTTTTTAGGCCTGTGTGTAGTGTTTTTTGGTGGAACTTTATAACACTGGAGTTGAAGCAATGCATCAAGTGTTGTATTTTTTGTAATTTCAAGGCTGAACATTTCCATTTTGGGAGAATAATGATATCATATATGATGTTAATGACAGGTTTACAACAGAGGATCATATTTGTTTTCTGAAAAACCAGGTTAATTATTGCTGAGCAGCTGCATAGGATGTTTTTTTCCCCTTTTTCTTTGTCTCCACCACCTGTATTGTTATGGATTTTTCAGTCTTGTGATATTTTCTTTAGACTGTTTCAGATTCATGTTGGGACAATTATTCTTATAAGACCCAGTTCTGTTTTAGTTTCACTATTTCTCTTGTTATTCTAGACTTTTTCATTTTGTTTAGTCCAAAGGAGACTATTTCTTTTTGATTCAAATTAGGCCCCAAATAGTGCCCTTTCGACTACACAAGATAATAGAAAAAAGAGAAAGCAGTCCCTTGGAGTGCAGAAGACTTGTTTTGGGTTGTGGTTATATTTGTTCTGTATTGTCTGGCAGTATGAATGGACTGTGTGGTATTTGTAGTACACAGATTTTAAGATCACTTCTTTCAAAGTTGGTGGAGCACCTTCTCCTCTCAAGAGAAAAAAAGATTTTTCCGCTATTTAAGAAAAAACAAGCAATATCAATTCTTTTCTGACAAGAAACACATCTGTCTGCTGCTGAACATAAACAATTTAAGAGGGAATGTGTGGGCCAATCTTATTCAATGAGACAGAAAGGGGTAATATTATTCCACAAAAATTTGCCACTTGTGATTGATCAAATGGTGTCTGATTAGGAGGGGAGATTTGTGTTTTTATCTGGGACTTGCTTTAATAAGAAATATCTATTAGGTAATATATATTTGACAAATGTATATTCCAATGCTTTCTTCTCTAGATTGGTCACAACCGTTAGTCAATATCCAGATCATATTGTAATCTTGGGAGGAGATTTTAATTTGGTACATGATCCTACCATAGATGCAAAACCTCCTAGCAGAGATACAACCAGTAATAGAAGCAGGGGATTACGATTTTTGTTACAGGAATTACAGCTTTTAAATGTATGGCGAGTACTATATCTGGGTGAAGTTGATATTTTGTATTATTCAGTAACTCATATGCTTATTCTCAAATAGATTACTCATTTGTGTCACCTTCTCTGTTCTTCACTAAGATTAAAAAAAAAGTGACTATTGGCTGTTTTACCATTTCTGACCATTGGCTGTTTTACCATTTCTGACCATGCCCTATTTCTGAACGTCTACATTTGGGTCAGAGGAGTCCACAGGCTTTTAAAAGGCATTTCCCATCTTTTCTGTTTCAAGATGCATAATTTAAAACCTTTTTGTAAGATATGTGGAATATTTATTTGGACCTGAATATTGCTCCTGAGGTAACACCAGATGTACTTTGGTTGGCTGGGAAAGTCGTGATTGAGAGGAGAGATCATCTCGTAAGTGACCCATAAATTTAATCTGAGATTTTAAGGTTGTCTAAATACTTGGGGCTGGCTAAATGGCAGCTTGTCACTATTTTATCACCCACTTATTTAGAAAAATTAGAATCTATAAAGAAGTGCTTGAATCATTTGTCAAACCAGAGAGCTTAGATATTTCTCCGAGGATTTAGAGCAAATGCAAATAAATCTAGTAAAATCTTAGCTAGAAAAGTTAAAAGGTCCCAACCTAAATATTATATTACTAATATGAGAAATTCCATGGGTACAGTGGCAAATAATACTGAGGAAATCACATCTATTTTTATGGAGTACTACTATAATTGTATTTGTTTAAGATTTTGCAGATGACCCTATTTTAAAGTTTTTGTCTGATGTCCCACTACCACAGTTGTGTTTATAGCAAAGGGGGATGCTAGAAGCTCCTATTATTATTTGGATATTGATTGGATTATTAGAAAACTGAAGCTTGGGAAAACACCTGGCTTCGATGGCCTAAGCTGAGAATTGTTTAAGATTTTGAGAACTACACTATCCTAATTGTTGAAACAGGTTTTTGACTTTTCATTGAAGCAAGGGTTTTTTTCAATCAGAATTTAATCAGACATTAATTACAGTATTTCCAAAATCAGATAAACATCTGTCTGTTCCTGGAAATTATAGACCAATTTCTCTTATAAATTTAGATGTCAAGTTTTTGTCATCTGTTTTTTGTCATCTATACTAAACATGGTTCTTCCAGGCTTGGTGTCTCCTGGTCAAATGGGATTCATAAAGGACAGATATGGAGTATGCAATGTTCAAAGGTTGATTCAGGCTTTCTGTGTTGTGAGTGTGGACCCTTGGGCCAAGGTGGAGGTGATGCAACCTGCAGGGTGGAGCCCTTCAGGTCCCCATCGTCAGCTGGAGGAGCTGGCTGAGGCAGAGTCCCAACTGGAGCTTCACTTATATCAGTCCTTGTTCCCCTTAGGTTGAGCCCTCGGGTGCCATGGTCAGTAGGTCTTAGGGTGGGGGCTTCTGCTGACGAACTGGAGATCCGTAGAGATGGTTGGATCACAGGCCAGGGTCCGGGACAGGTTATATATTGGCATAGTTGAAAAGCAAGCGAAGATCAGTGGCAGGCAGAGGTCAAACATGATTGAGAGTCAGATAGTAATCAGTGGCAGGCCGAGTTCTGGCATAGTTGAGTCAAGCAGTGGTCAGTGGTAGGCGGATTTCAGGTGTAGTCATGAGTCAGGCCAAGGTCAGAACTAGAGATCCATCCAAGGGAAGTAGGGATGGATAGGTAAGACAGGGAGGCGAAGAATAGCACAGGCAGTCAGACGAGATAACAGATGACACTGAAGAGCTAAAGACTGATCACAAGACGAAGGCAAGGACCACTGGAACAAGGAACATAGGAGACCAGGAACAGAGGAGACGAAGATCAAGAACAAAAGAAACAAGGACCAGGAATTGAAGAGAAGAGGACCAAGAACTCAGTCAGGAACGTTGAGGCTCTACCAAAGGTAGTGGACTTATTACTGAGATGCAGGGAAGAAAAGCTTTATCAAGGCCAAGGTCTGTGAGGTCATCAAGAGGAGCCGCGGGTTCTTCCTACCATGGGCCCTTTAAATTCAGACAGGAGGTGTGCGTGCACCTGCCTAAGGAGGACGCATCTCACCAAGAAGTGTCGGTAGCATCCCAGCCATGAGTGGTCAGCGTGCAGTCGTGTAAGCTGATGGCGTTCCTGCACCGACCCAGGGTAGAGGTGAGAGCGGCAGTCCATGGGAAAACCCATGGATCTCTGATCATAACATTCTGGGATAATAATTGTGTTAAAAAGGGAGGGATAATAATTAGTTTAGATGCAGAGAACGAATTTCATAAAGTGAGATGACAATATATGTTTTGTTTTGTTTTTTGTAACTTTAGTAGATTTTAAACAAAATACAAAGACATAAAAGGTAACAATAGCATATTCAAGTAATTGACAAAACAAGAAAAAGTCAAAGGCAACCATTATCCTGAATATCACAAATTTAGAGCCCATAATGGGATTCAATTTTTAAAAAAGTCTGAATACAAGGATACTATTTATCATTCTACCTATGGAATTGGGCAAGTTGCGAGTGTGGATTCAGATGGTAATCTATCTTGCAAAATTTTCTCCAAATGATCTGTGTCAGAAAAAAATCAAATTTGTTGCCTTGATATTTAATTAGACATTTGCAAGGAAATCTTAAAGGAATCACTAAGAGCCAAAACTCTAGGCTTCTTCAAAATGAAATGTTTTTGCCTTACCTATGTTTCCCTTGCAATACCTGGAAATAATGCAATTTTCTGACCAAGAAAAAGATCATTCTTTTTTCTGAAAAAAGACCTCAAGGTCCAGTATTTATCAGATTCTTGCTTATATGACACAACTAAAGTAGCTCTAATTTTAACACTTGTGAATTAATTCTTTAAAAACCTCGATACATTTAACTCATCAGGAACTAATGTAATCTTTTCTGCATTCTCTTCAGATGAACTACTCTGTTTTTTCTCAAACAGTAAATAAAAAACATTAGATGTTGCCGGAATTATTTCTTTAGGTACCTTCAAAACTTCAAGATAAAATTTTCTAAACATTTCTAAAGATGGAATTAATGAACAATAAGAAAAATAAAGAAATTATACATTTAAATATCTAGAATAATATTCAAAATGTCCATCTTTTGTTGCAGAAAATAATTACCTCTACATAAAGTGACATGAGATTGGTGAATATTAGTAATTTTCTCTTCAAACACAGTCAATTTTTTACCATATTCTGGAATTACCTGATCTTATTCATTCACTTGTTTAGCTATCTCATCCACAGTATTCAAAACAATGTCAATATGAGTGGATACAACTTTCTGCAGGCCCACAATTGCAGACTGCACCAATGCCAGTGTAACTGCGGCATGTTTCATTCGAACTCCTAGTTCAGAAGTTAAAGTCGGCCTGGGAGAAGATAATATTCGAACTTGAGAAGATGGTAAATCCCCACCAACGGGCGGGTGACAAGCCCACCTCATTATCAGCCCTTAAACCATTCTCAGTCAATATGTCTGCTTGCACTTGAGGAGGAGTTGCAGGGCACAGGGATACAGTGACACACTCTGAATGGACCTAAAGAATCCAAGGTCCCCTAGCCCTAAATTATCTCGCGTGATCAAATAGGAATCAGTCATTGATTGGCTGGAAGTGGAAGATGCAGGAAGAGCAGGAGGGGGGATTTGAACATTTCCTTTCCTATCAAGGGATTGTGATACCTCCACAAAGGGACACGTGGTGGTGGTGCACCACAGGAGGAGAATCTTATACAGGTTCAGTTTTCCCCAGATGTCACAGGGAGGACCTCCGACGATGGCACAGGACACTTAAGCCAAAGCGTTGCCAAATTGCACTCCCTTCACTGCCCGAGTAAAACTGTAGGAGAAGGATCTTAAATAGGTATGGTCTCACCTGGATGATGTCACTAGGGAGGACCTCCAACATTGGGACAGGACACTCAGCCAAAGCGCTGCCAAATTGCACTCCCTTCACTCCCCAGGAATATATGTTTTACATTTTGGAGCAGTTTGACTTGCTGCAATCCCTTCTTGTTTGGTTGAGATTATTGTATAACGAGAAATTAGCATGGTTAATTATTAATAGGTAGTTCTCCTCTCCTTTTAATTTAGCTAGGGGCACTACGCAGGGTTGCCCCCTTTCCCCCTTGTTATATGTATTGATTGTTGAACCCTTGGCTAAAAAATTAAAACTACACCCAGATATTTGTGGGTTGCAGTTAGGTGGTCTTCCACAGAGGATATGTCTGTTTGTAGACGATATGCTGTTGTTTATCGCCAATCCTAGTTCTTCTCTGAGGCTATTGTTAATCTTTTTGATGATTTTGGAACGTTCACAGAACTACCTATACATTTTGCCTAATCATAAGCGCTTACTTTAGATGGGGAGATGCAATGAAATTGGCAGGGTGACATTTATTTATTTGGATGTCCTCTCATTTTGAAATATTTGGGATTATATTTTTCTCCTCAAGTGAAAGTTCTATATGCTTTAAATATTATCCAGATTATATATATATTTCAACAACGCCAGGCTTGGATGGAACTTCCTTTGCTTTACTTGGCTGAAGTGCTCTGTTCAAGATGATTTTGTTTCCTAAACTATTCTAGCAAATACAAATGCTCCCCTGCTGGCTTCTGCGCATATACTTAATCCATTTAAAATCTCTTTTCTGCGGAAAAATAAGTCTAAATGCATAAGTTATGTCTCTTTGATGGGGGGACGCTTTGGAAGATTTTCAATTCTATAATGTTGCCTCCCAGCTTCATTTTAGTCGGGAATGGTTAACTGGAGATTTTAAGTTTTGTATTCATCTGGTGGCAACAACTCTTCAGCCTTTTACCCCTTGGGGGGCATTACATATACCGGATTGCAAACTCCTAAGTCACTTAGGGCCTCATCTTCTAAAGTTTCGGAGGCCTGCGATACTTTAGAAGATGAGGGGCGGGGGGGGGGGGCCGAAACGGGGGGCGGGCCTGCACGATAGGAGGTGTAGCTATTGGGAGCAAAATAGGCAGCGAAAAGGCCCTTACCTTTTCGCTGTGCGCGCCGTCGTCGCGGAGTCGGCCCCGGTGTCACCCGACTCCTCCTCTTCCGGGGCCGACTCCGCCCCCATTTTGGTATCGCATGCGAAAAGGGACATTTCGCGTGCGAAACGTCCCTCACCACGTGTGATATGTTTGGAAAATAAGGCCCTTAAAGCGGTATCCCTTTCTGATGGCAGTGAGGCAGGCTTGAAAATACTTATGCTCTCGGTGGGGAGTTTCTTGGCAAATATCAGCTTTTTACCTCTACTGGGTACTGCTGGGTTTCCACCTGCTATGCAAAGAAGCATCTTTCATGTTTGGAAGCTATAAAGACTCACTTGAATTTCTCAATTCTTTTGTATGGCAATGAATACTGTGTGCTCTTTCAATCAACTGAAGAAAGATTTACCTAAAGCTCCCTAATACACACTTCTATGCTTTTTTGCATATAGGATATTATCTTTCAGAATTGCAACCACAATAGCCTCTAATTTTCCATGCAGATTCTCTGACTAATTTGATTCTTCCGAATGGTGGCAGGAAAAATAAGATGGCATTCTGCTCCAGAACGAGACTGGAAAAATCGTGTCCAAAGGCATTAACTATGCTAGCAACTAAATGGTCCCAAGAACTCAGGGGTCCTATTCCTGAAGAAGATTTGAGAAAATTATTTGACAAACTGGAAATTATTTTTATTGAATCTAAATTATGAGCAATGCAGTATAAATTACTTCACAGAAAGTTATATCCTTCAGCTACAGTTTTTCACATGGGACTGAGGTCTTCTGATGAATATTTAAAATGTCATTTTAAGCCAGAAATATATATTCACAGGGTTTTTTTAGGAAACAGTGATGAATGAAATAGACAAGGTTGTTGTGAAAAAGCCTCCTTTCACTAGTCAGTGGTTTGGATTGGCTGGATGGTCTTTCGAAAGGCCACTTTCAATTTGCTCAAATGACTTAATTAGTGGCTAGAGCTGGTATTTTGAAATATTAGATTGCAGAAGAACCACCACCGGCCAAATATTAGTTTCTACAAATGTTAGATTGGATACATGTAGAAAAATTGGATGCTAAATATATGAAAAGACCTTAAAGTAAAGATTATCAGCAAACTTGGGAGAAGTTTTGTATGATTGTACCTGTTTCTTATAAAATAGATTTGTAAATTATTATTTTTTGGGGTTTACATTTGTGGTGTTTGATATGAATGGGGTGTGATTGAATATCTTGTCTTGTGGCTGCTGCAATGGAAATATATGTATATTTGAAAATGATGTGCCTCAGATCCTGTCTGGATATTGAATTTTCCTTTCATGTGTAATTTGCTCTGTTGTTGCATCAATAAAATAAAAGTTAAAACAGAGAATATTGTAACCATGGAAATAATTTTGTACAGTTCCATAGACACTAATACAACATAAATAAATATATTCCCCTCGTCTCTTTGCCATAATACAAAACTGCATTGTACAGAAGAAAAACTAAGAAAAAAAGCAGTAACAGTAATGTAATTATTTATTTATAAACTGCCTTTGCCAGCAAAGGTGGGATACAGTCATGAAACAGAGAGCAAAAGAACAGTAGTTACAAAACAGACAAATCCAATATAAAAAACAACATTATGGAATACATTTTCAAGGAGTTTTGTAAAAATAGCACATATGTGCATAAATAGCATGTACTTGTGGATATGTTTTATAAACGTCGAGACTATCCGTGTATTTTCCATTTTGTACATACATTTTACCAGTAGAAAAAAGGGACAGGGTTAGCAAGTTTCCTTACTGTAAACGGTGTTTTCTGAAGCTAGCAGGTGAATCAGCTAGATGACGTCACCCACATATAATGGCTAATTCAACCTTGCTTATCGACAGAAAACAGAAATACATGCAGTAGCTGCTATTACTTTTACACCTGCTAATGCACCGGCACAAGCGAAATTACCTTGTCTGTTGTCTGCAGGTTTTGGGTGGGAGGTTTGAGTGAATGGATGGGGATTCAGGGTGAAGTGCTAGAGGATCTAGGCGAACTGGAGACTGACTGGGTGAACTGGCTGAGGTATCAGTGAACTGGTGATTTCAAGTCCGAGCTCAAATATTTCATAAAATACCTGCCTCCCAGAATAAATCGGGGTTATTACGTGCATGTTTTTTGGGGGTTTTTTACACACCTAGATTATACGCACGTATTTTTATAAAACAGGTAAAGTATTCATGTGTACTGAAACATAAGCACGTGCTTTTGGAGCAGAACTACTCAGCATTTTATAAACTGTGCAGCTCCCACCACAGAGTTTATAAAATACTAGCATTAATCTCCATATGTTCACTTGCATGCATAAATGCTGTATTGTGAAGTGGTTTGAAAGTTAAGCTCTATAAGGTGGATTTTAAAAGCCTGGCCCACACATCAATTAGGGGATGCGTGAAGAAGTCGGGCTTGCGCAGGCCAACCATATTTTTAAAAGTGCCCAGATATGCACGCAAATCCCGCTGCACACACATCTTTAAAGTTTCCAAGGAAGGGGCAGGGCTTGGGTGTTTCAGGGCCTGGCCAAGAGAAGTGCACGTAAATACTTACGCGTCGTAGCGCACATTGAGGTTCCCTGCCGCATAACTTTATTTCTACCTTGGATGATGTGTAAATTATAAAATAAAAGGCTCGAGCCATTTCTGAGGCTTTTAAAGGATCTGGGGTAACTTGGGGAGTTTAGGCTATCAAACGGCGGGGGTGGGGGGAGTGGGAGGGGAAAAGGTTGGAGGACCTAGCTGTTAACTGGACAAACTGGTAAAATGCGAATGTCATGGATGCACGCCCCTTTTAAAATCCCCTGACTTATGAGGTAGAAGCAGGATTTGCACACCCATGCACGCACACTTAACATTAGGCACACACGTGCGTGCAGCCAGGCTATTTTATAAGATGCACACATATAGGGGCGCCAGTTATAAAATGGCCATGTCCCTGGGCGCAGGTTGATGCACATACGCCAATGTGCGCCCGCGCAGCAGTTTGAAAGTTATTGTCCCTAGGCACTAGCAGTGCTGGCAAAATACTAATAAACCCCACAGAACAGAAATTATTCCCAACTTGTGTACAAATTTGAGATCCAAGGAAACAAAGAAAATAATGAAAAGAAAGGAGGCTTTAGAATGAAGGGTCATGGGATAAGGGAGAAAAGGGCAGACTCAGGATTAATCTAAGGAAATATTTCTTTATAGAAAGGGTGGTAGATGCATGGAACGGCCTCCCAGTGAAAGTGGTGGAGACAGGAGCAGTGTCTGAATTCAAGAAGGCCTGGGACAATTATAGGGGATCTCGGAGGGAGTGGATGGGTCAGATGGTCTTTTTCTGCCATCATGTCTCCTTATTTCCTCACAATATGAACCAACCACAGTGGAATCAACAATACTCTATCAACATAATTATCCACTGTAACTGTTAAGACAATAAACATACCAGAGTCTCTTCAAGGATTTTTGTAATCATTGGTTTTTGCTGAAACATTTTGCAAATTTTTCTGAATATTTTTTATTTTGCATTTAAAACATTCTCGTGAAAAAAGTTCCAAAATGATCGTAGCAGATCTTTTCACATCTCTGCATTCTACATCATAACATTTAGACATCTCTAATCACAATCCCCCAAACAGGAAGGCTACTAATATGCAGCACCCAGGAATCTCGATACAGAGGAAAGCAATTAATTGAGAAGGTTGGGAAACGGTATTCCTAACCCCTTTTAATGTCTGCAATGAAACTTTAAAAAGAAAAAAAAACCTCCCCGGCTGCAGGAGTCGGGATCCCATAACTAGGACCTGCCCCCTTGTTTTCTGGGTGCTTTTGGAAACAATGGGACACATCCTGATACAAAAATTAAAACAATGACTCTCTGACCCCCATGAGGACCATTTGTAAGAGGCAGCCTCTGTCAGGATCGGTACTAGAGTAGCTGAGCGCCCTAGGAACTTGTAAAGGACTGCTGCCGACCTTCCATGACTTGCTACATAAAGGGAAAGCAGGAACTCCGCTGCTGCCTTCAGCATGCCAGTGGCATAGGGCCAGATTTTAAAAACAGCGCGAGGGCGTAGATTTGTTCGCGCAACCCGGCGCGAACAAATCTACGCCCGATTTTATGATATGCACGCGGAGCCGCGCGCATGTTATAAAATCTGGGGTCGGCGCGCACGCAAGGGGGTGCACACTTGTGCACCTTGCGCGCGCCGAGCCCTAGGGGAGCCCCGATGGCTTTCCCTGTTCCCTCCGAGGCCGCTCCGAAATTGGAGCGGCCTCGGAGGGAACTTTCCTTCCGCCTCCCCCCACCTTCCCCTCCCTTCCCCTACCTAACCCGCCCCCCCCAGCCCTAACTAAAACCCCCTCCTGACCTTTATCTCGAAAGTTACTCCTGCATCCGGGCAGGCGTAACTTGCGCGTGCCGGTCGCCGACGCGCCATCCCTCGGCACAGCGGCTGTGCCAGAGGCCTCGATCCCGCCCCGGCACGCCCCCGGGCTGGCGCCCCACCCACGGCCCCACCCCCGGAACGCCCTTTTTTGCAAGCCCAGGGACATACGCGCGTCCCGGGGCTCGCGCACGCCGCCAAGCCTATGCAAAATAGGCTCGGCGCGCGCAAGGGCAGATTTTCTCGGGTTACACGCGTATGTTACGCGCATAGCCTTTGAAAATCTGCCCCATATTTTTTACATATCCCAGCTGCCGTCAGTCACGGAGCCCTAGAGAAGTTGACCAGACCTAGATTATGCCTTCTAGCTCCATTCTCCAGGTTCCCTAACGTTTATGAATAATAGCAATATCGTTAATAAACAGTCTTTTTATCTTGCATTTTTTTCACCCGGTCTTTCAAAGTGCAATTGTTAATATCCACAATTTCAGTTGCCTAGGCCTTACCAATGATTTCTTCAAGATTGTCAGAGATCAAACAAATCTGCCCAGATAGAGACCTTTCCATTGCTATTATGCCGTTCCAAATAGTCTTAAAATTGAAAAGTGTCAGGATTCACCAATGCTAGCACAGGGATTAACAAGCGGCTTCCTTCTCCCACCATTGCCGAAACTGCAGTCACGGAAAGCAGTTCCTCTGATTTCAGGCCCTTCGTCCCAGCTTCCACTTACCAAACCCTTTCTCCATTTTTGCTAACAACAGACTCATGATCAAATAACAGGACCTGATACGAATCCCCCACCGCAACCTGCAAAACAGCTGTTTCTCCGGCAACTGCAGTGATAACAGCTCCCTCTGTTGAGGCCATCAGCCAAACATCGTAAAGTAGCATCAGTGCACGGGGCCACTTTAACCACTTTTTTAGTTCTTTTGTATGCACTGATGCTGTTCTATATAACAAAAAGGGAGTTTGTACTCTTTTTATTATATATATATATATGTATGTTGTGCTTCCTAACCTATTACATAATCATTTAATTTAACTAACCATCCACTATGTTATTCGATTTGAACAAGCTTGATACTAAAATTAACTTAACGAGTTGGCATGAGGTGTGGAGATTGTTTAAAAATACCATCTTGGAAGCAAAGAGAAAATGTATTTCACGCTTTAAAAAAAAGTTCAAAGGAAAGCCAGCATGGTGAAGTGAAAGGGTAAATTAAGAACAAAAAGGCATCTTTTACAAAAATGGGAAGCAAATCCCAATGAGGAGAACAGCAAAGAAGGTAAACACTGGCAAGTTAGATATAAAACATTAATAAGGCAGGCCAAGAGAGAATTTGAGAAGAAACTTGCCATGGAAGCAATAAAACATAATAATACAAACTTTTTTTAAGTACATCAAATGCAAGAAGCCTGCAAATCTATTTACTCTTCCTGATGCATGCAAACTACTTGTAATATAATTCCTTACTACTTCTTGAGGATGATGGATGATTCCATTTATTCAAACTCTGGATTACAGTCTGTTATATTTTGACTTTGTCTTACACGATTTGTATATATTACTTGTTTGTTTTGTTGTTTTGATTTGATCCTCCTACTGTTTGCTACAGAAAATGTGATTGTTCATGTATTTGTTTCTGGCTGTTTCAATAAAAAGATTTGTCAAGAAAGCAAAAGGAGGGCCTCTTTGTAGTAGTGTAAGTACTCCCTACAATCCTTGAATCTCTCTCTCCCTCTGTTGGTCTTAGATTGATGTTGCTCTTCTCTTTTATTTCAGCACATTTAATATCTTGTAGCCTTGTGTTTCTTGCAGAACATTAGAATTGTCAGACCAGTGGTCTATCAAGCCTAGCATTCTGCCTCTGACAGTGGTCAGTCTAGGTCGCTTGGAAGTACCCAGGAGATCCTAATGGGGACAGCCATTCCCTCTTACTCACTCCCAGAAGGAAGAAGTGAAGATCTCCAAATCTACCTAAGTCCTTCAGAAATTTCACTAACCTTTTTTTTTTTTTTTTTAATCCAGCCACACTACCAGCCTTATCTACAACCTCTAGCAATAAATTCTACGGCTTGTATGTTGACTGAAAACATACTTTCTTAAATTTGCAAGTATACACTAGTCCTAGTACCATTTGAAAGGGTAAATAACCATTCCCTATTAACGTGTTCCATACCACTTATATTTGAAAGGGTAAATAACCATTCCCTATTAACTTGTTCCATACCACTTGTAATTTTATAAACCTCCTTCATATCTCTTCTCAGTTGTCTTTTCTCCAAGTTTGATAAGCTTTTCTCCCCTAGCTTAGCAAGCTTTTCATGAGAGCCACTCTATCCTCTTTATCATTTTTGTCGCTCTTCTCTGTACCTTTCCTAGATCTGCCGACCAGAATTGCAGACAGGACTGAAGGCGTGGCTGCAGCACACAAAGACATCATGATATTCTCAGCTTTAGTCTCCTTTCCTTTCTGAATCATTCCTAACATTCTACTTTTTTGGGGGGACCGCTGCTAAGGATTTCAATGTATGGCTTTCTATTTGTAAAAAAAATCACTTTAAATCATATTCTGCTGTACTTCCAAACTGTATTCTTCATACTAACATCACCCCCCTCTCTCTATAATGATGAAAAGTGCCTGAGGAAGCACAACATTCAAAAACTTCACTTATTTTATTTCA
>NC_042618.1:17054922-17131556 GCF_901001135.1 Rhinatrema bivittatum
AATACTCTCGGCCAGCCAGTTAAAAAAAGAACGTTTAGTAAATTCTACCCCTAGCCTGTTGGGGGTCGTATGAGGCAAACAGGAGATTTGACAATGTGGCTGAATTTGCTACTTGTAATTGGCTAAGGCCTTTTTGCAGTCTACAGTATGGAGGGCTCTTTCACCTTCATGCACAGGGGGCCTTGGAAGAAAGGCAAGTAGTATGAATGATATTGAAAACTGAGACTATGTTTAGCAGAAACTTCAGCTGGGTTCGGAGAACTACATGTATAGAGGATAGTGGACAAGAGCCTGAAGTTCGCTGACTCTTCTAGCTGAACTCATTGCAAAGAGGAACATCACTTTCCACATCAAGTATTTTAACGAAGCTGATTCTAATGGCTCAAAAGAGAGGCTTCAATAATTGGGAAAGGACCACATTCAGATTCCATGGAACAGGTGTTTTTTGTACTGGGGCTTGACATGCCATAGACCCTTCATGAAATGAGACATCAGCGGATAAGTAGAGATCGGTAAGACACTACAGCTCTGAGATGCACTTGCATCAAAGAAGTGGCGAGACCTACATTGAAAAGGTGGAGCAAGTATTTCAGCAAATGTTTGGGTTCACAAGAAAATGTGTCCAAAGGGTTTTGTTGACACATTTGGAGTACCTACTCCATCTAAAGGCATAATTTCTTGTAGTTGAAGGCTTTTCAGATGAGACTAGTATGTCCACAATCTCTGTAGGTAAGTGAAGATCTGCGAGCACTGAGCACTCAACATCCAAGCTGTGAGGTTGAGGGCTGAAAGGTTTTGGTTATTACAATGCCCTGTCTTCCTGAATTAACAGCACAGGATCTGTTCGAAGATATCTGGGAGGCCTGCTAGAAAGTTGTACAAAATATGCATACCAGATCTGCTGAGCCAAAGCACAGTTAGGAGGATCAGCTGATATGGTCCTGAAAAAAACCTTTGCACTATTCTGGCAATGAGCAGTAACAGAGGGAAAGTATATATAAGGCTTTGTCCCCAAATCAAGGAGTAAAGCTTCTTGAGCTAATCTGTGATTGCTTGGCAGAATCGAGCAAACTTGATTTAGTTTTCTGTTCTGTTATGATGCATATAGGTCCACAGATGGCAGCCCCCATAAACTGAACAGTTTGTTGGCCACACACAATTAAGCTCTGGAATTTGTTGCCAGAAGATGTGGTTAGTGCAGTTAGTGTAGCAGGGTTTAAAAAAGATTTGGATATGTTCATGGAGGAGAAGTCCGTTAACTTGATTAATAGCAGTTATCTTAGAGAATACCCACTGCTATTACTGGCATCAGTAGCATGGGATCTACTTAGTGTTTGGGTTCTTGCCAGGTACTTGTAGCCTGGATTGGCCACTGTTGGAAACGGGATGTTGGGCTTGATGGACCCGTGGTCTGACCCAATATGGCAATTTCTTATGTTCTTATGTACCAATTGCTGCAGAATCCATGCATGTGGTTGAAAAACTCTGCTGAGTCAATCTGCCATCATGTTGGAGATGCCTGGCAAATAGATGGCCTATAGAACAGCTCGATTCCTTTTTGCCCAATTCCAGATTTTTAGAGCTTCCTGGAAGACTGGCCATGATCTCGTTCCTCCTTGCTTGTTGACATAAAACATGGCAACTTGGTTGTCGTTTTGAATCAGGATGCTCTTTCCCTGAAGGAGATGCATGAATACTGAGAGTGTGCCCGATTGCTCTCAACTCCACTAGATTAATTTGACAATGGCTCTCGTTAAGAGACTAGATGCCCTGTGTTCAAATGGTCCCAGTGTGGACTCTCCACCCTTTGATAGAGGCATCCATCGCCAATAGCACTTGATGGAGAAGTGAGCAAAGAGAGGCTCCTTCTTGGAGAATTCAGACACAGCCACCACTGCAGCTCCCATTTCATTGTCGATGTTATTTGTACTGGAAACAAAAGCAATTGAGTTAGTTGATCCCACTGGGAACGTATGCCCTACTGGAGCTAGCGGATATAAAGATGGGTCAGCAGAACCACATGGGCAGCCACTGCCATATCACCAAGGACCAAGAGGAGCCTTCTGGCTGTTGAATGTGGAGAGGACAGTAGCTTGCAAATGAGCAATGTCATGGTGGTTTCTTGGTTGGGAGGCAACCATGCTCTTTCCTGCAGCAAGTCTATGAGTGGGCTTGACTTCTCGAAGTTGACTAGAAAACCTAAGCAGTGGAGAAGACATATCATTGTGCACAGGGAGTGAAGCACTTCCTCTCGTGATTTCACTTTGATTAGCCAACTGCCCAGGTATAGAAAGACTTGTATTCCCTAGCGACACAGATGAGCCGCCACTACCATAAGGTATTTTATAAAGACTCTTGGGGTTAATGACAGGCCCAAAGGGTGTACTTTATAATGGTAATGCAAAGAAGCAACCTGGAAGTGTGGTTAGCACCAGTGAAAAGGGTGGATAGGATGTGAACATATGCATTCTTTAAATCCAGTGCACACATACATTTGTAATGTAAGAGAGAATCATGCTGATGAACTTCATTATGTATTTCTCCCAGATTATGTTTGTTCAGACATCTCAAAACCAGAATGGGCCGCAGTCTCTCTGTTTTCTTGAGATAAAGAAATATTGGCCTAGAAATAGAGCTAATCTCAACATCTCAACATATGCTATATTGCTTGTTGTTGAAGAAGCAACTAAACCTCTTGATGAAGTTGATGAGACAGATCCAGATGGAACACTGAACAATGTGTAAGGGATGGTGGTCAGGAGAAATGCAGCTGATACCTAGACTGCACAATTTGGAGGACCCAGGGGTTGTGGGGAAATAATGCTACACCTCCACGAAATGTTGGATTCTTTCCATTACTGGAAGAGAGGGGAACAAATTGTTTGGAGGGATCAAAAACTAGACCCTAGTTTGGATTGGGCCTGGTTTGTGGTTTTTAGCTGACAGCATTCTCTTTGTCGAGGCATGGCCAGACGTGGCTGTTGACACTGGGCCAGAAGGGGTGGCAGACAGTACTGTTGAAAAGACCAGTAAGGCTGCCTCTAGAAATATTATCATTTGTATGGGTAGAAGTGATATCTCAACATGGAGGACTATTCAGGAGCCACTGAAAGAGATATCACTGCCACAATCTGGTCCTTTATCTGGGCGATTGTCTCCTGGAGCTTTTCACTGAAAAGATTGTCCTCCAAGCAGGGAAAGTCCGCCAGCTTGTCGTCAATATCTTTGCAGATGCTGCTTACTCAAAACCATGCCATGCATCTAACTCCAATAGAAGCTGAGGAAGTACATGAAATAGAATCAAAGTATTCATAGATGGATTGGAGTAGGTGGTGGATGCCCTCCTCCACAACCAGAAGTGGTTGGGGATAGTAGTTGCCTTGCAGTGGAAATATACTGCATCATGTAGAATTGGTGGATAGATATGCAAGGAGAGAGCATTGTGGTTTGAAAACCTTTCTTGCCAAAGTTATTTAGAAGTTTGTGGTCCTTTCCTAGAGGAGCATGTGAGTAAATTCATGTTTTCTTCATCTTTTTCATAACAGACTCAACCACTACCGATTGGTGAGGCAGTTGAATAACACCAAAACCCAGTGCTTGCTGAACTCTGCATTTGAGATCCAGCTTTCTAGCCGTAGGAGTGCCTGAAATGGGGGTTTCTCCCATTCTCATGTGCAGAGTGTTGAGGATATTGCAAACTGGAAGGGCTGCTGGTTCAGCTTGAGTATCCAGTATCTGAAGAAGACCAAGGAGCTCAGAACGGGGGGGCTTTGTCTCTGCAGATATGGATGCCCAGTGTTGCACACATCTTTTCCACAAACTTAGAATATGTGAGATCTTCTGGGGGCGAGGTGTGATCCAGAGGATCTGTCAGTGGGTCAGAGGGTATGCCAGTAGAGTCTTCATCTGAACCTAAGGGCACTGGCTCACTTATCCAGGACTCCAATGCTGAAGAGAGTGAACCAACTTGGTTGACTCCAAGGAAGAGTGGCCTGGTCTATCACCTCTGACCTACTGGATTCTGCTGCAATAGACAATGAAGAACTCCTAATCAAGAGTTCCAATGAGTTCATCCTTAGAGACGAAATCAGGACTCCGGTCTGAGGTATCACCGTAGTGGTAGTGGAAAGAAGAGGCTGGAACATTCCTTCCATCTGTTGTTATAGTGAATCTGCATTTCCAAAAACCATTTGACAAAAGTACCTCACGAGAGACCTATTAGGAAATTAAAAAGTCATAGGATGGAAGCAATATCCTATTGTGGATTGCGAACTGGTTAAAAGACAGAAAACAGAGAGTAGGGCTAAATGGTAAATTTTCACAATTGAGAAGGGTGAATAGTGGAGGGCCCCAGGAATCTGTTCTGGGACAACTGCTTTTTACTATATTTATAAACGACCTGGAAAAAGGAACAACGAGTGAAGTGATCAAATCTGCCATTGTCAAAAAATTATTCAAATTTGTTAAATCACAAGAGGACCTAGCAAAATTGGGAGACTGGGCATGCAAATAGCAAATGAAATATAATGTTGACAATTGCAAAGTGAAACACTTAGGGAATAATAACCCAATTTAAGCTACAATACAAGGTTCCATATTAGGAGTCACCATTCAGGAAAAGGATCCAGGTGTCATCATTGAAAATAAACAATGAAATCTTCTGCTCAGTGTGCAGCAGCAGCCAAGAAAGCAAACAGAATCCTAGGAATTATTAAGAAAGGAATGGAGAATAAAACAGAGAATATCATAATGCCCCTGTATCGTTCCATGGTGTGACCTCATCTTGAGTATTGTGTTCATTTCTGGTCACCACAGCTCAAAAAATATATAGCAGAATTAGAAATGGTACAGAGAAGAGAAACCAGAATAATAAGCAGGATGGAACGATTCCATTCTGAGGAAAGGCTAAAGAGGTTAGGACTCTTCAGCTTGGAGAAGAGATGAGGGAAAATAGTAGCCAGGGGGATTTTTCTCCATACTGGCCCATGGGTAACCAATTACATATACAATATAATTTACATATATATGTACACACCCCTATATTTCGGTATGGTCCTCCCGTATCACAGTACTATTTGCTAACACTCAAAGAATAACAACCCCACCTATGAAAAAGAATACCACAAATATTACACCAGAATCTAAAATATCAATACACCTCCTATCAGGAAAACAGAACAGGCCAAGCTACTACACAGATCCCTACAGAGAAAACACATGCTAAAAGAATGCTTCATCTCAGTCTTTGCATGCAGAACACAAACTCTCACCCAAATACAGAATACAAAATGAAGGAGTACAAATGACAAAAACTGAATGGAAACCCCAAGAAGCCAGACTCCGTGTATTAACAATAGAAAAATAGAACCACCATTCCTCATAAAACAAATAAAATCAAGAAACAAAGCATCAGTTATAATAGTAAAACCATAATAAAAAATATTTTAAAACTACTGATAAATAGAATTTCTATTAATTAAAATCATATACATTTTTTACAATATCCCAAACACTAATAAAATATTTCAAAACAGTACATATATCAAATAACATTCAATAATTAAAACTAATAAGGATTTTAAAAAGCCCCTGCTGTCCCCTTCTGTGGGAGCTCTTGATTTCCAGTCACCCTGATATTGTCAAGGATTAGGAGGTTATCCTCTCTCTCTCACACATACTCACATGTCCATTCTCTCTCACACATACATACACATTCATGCTCTTATATCCACCATAACCTCTCGCTCTCACTGACAGGCTCTAAGACACTCTCTCCCCCTCCACACACACACAAACTCTTACTCCCTTGGATTTTCTCATACACACTCATGCTCTCACACTCACTGGCTCACACACACACACACACCCACCCCCAGGCAGGCTCCCATTCATTTTCTCACACTCCCTCCCCACCCCCCAGGCATGCACACATTCATTCTCACACACACACCCCCAGGCAGGCACCCATGCATTCACACACACAGACCCCCAGGCAGGCACCCATGCATTCACACACACACACCCCCAGGCAGAGTCCCATTCATACACATGCACACACTAAAGGCAGATCCCCCTCTCTTTCTTTTGCCAGCAACCTCAGAACCTCTCTCATTCCTCTGCTGCCACTGTCACTGCTACCGCATGGCTATTGGGGAGGCGCAGATTGCTGCTACTGACACTGAAGCCCATTCTGCTGCCTCCTCTGTGCAGGCCCCGTGAGCTTCCACTTTCTCCATGCTGATCTCGTACATCGTGAGATCCGCATAGAGAAAGTGCTATTCTTGCACATTCCCAAAGATTACATGTGCCAATCACTAAAAAGTAATTTATTTTTTTATTTTACCTTTGCTGGCTGATCTTAGTTTTCAAATTAGTTGGTCACAGGCTTTTTTTTTTCCACCTTCCCTTTCTTTTTTTTTTTTTCAATTCCTTTTATATTATCTTTTTTTCTCTCCATCTTCTTCCCTCAAACACACAGTCAGGTTCTCATTCTCACATGCATTTCTCTCTCTCACACACACACAGGCTCTCACTGTCACATGCTCTCTCTCATACAATCATTCATACACACAGTCTCTCACTGGCACATGCTGTCTCTCTCACACACACACACATACAGGCTCTCTCTCACTCCCACGTGCTGTCTTGCTCAAGCACAGGCTCTCCCTGTCACATGCTGTCTCTCTCATACACATAGAGGCTCTTACATGCTGTCTCTGCAAACATTCAGGTTCTCACTCCCACACAGTCTCTCAACTCATCTCATGCAAGCACACATACACACTCTACAGACCCTCAGCCTCTCTCTCACCTCTGTGCCTCCTCTTCACGGGTCGCCGCAGGTTGGGCTCTGCAGCGGCCCTGCTACCGGGCCTCTTCCTCTTCTCTGGCCGCAGCGGACCTGCTACCGGGCCTCTTCCTCTTCTCCGGCCGCTGAGATGATTCACGGTGGCCCGTAAGCGCAAGTTCTGCTCCTCTTCTGCACGTGCTGATGCTTCTCCTCCTTCCTGCCCACGTGGCTCCAGCAACGTTTACTTCCGGGACCGCGCGGACAGGAAGGAGGAGGAACATCAGCGTGTTTAAACGCGATCTTTTTCTTCGGGCCGTGGTAACATGAGCTCCACCACGGCCCTGCCAATCTGCCTGCTACATGCGTGTCACTGGCGGCCGCATGAGCCTCCCTGCGCCCGGGGGCATTGGCTCCCCTCGGGATACCACTGCTCGCGGCGCCCCCTAATACTTTGGCTGGAAGCCTGGAAACTTTATAATTAAAAAAAAAAAAAAATCACGTGACAGGAGTGACCGGCCCCACCGGGGGAAGCCCGATCCCCCGATAGGTCAATCCACCCCTGGAGGGAAGATACGATAGAGATTTATAAAATAATGAGTGGAATGGAACGAGTAGTTGTTTACTCTTTCAAAATGAATAAAGACTAGGGGACACACAATGAAGTTATTAGGTGACACATTTAAAAGTAATAAGAGAATATATTTTTTTACTCAACTCTTAATTAAGCTCTGGAATTCATTGCCAGAGGATGTGGTGAAAGCTATTAGTGTAGCTGCATTTCCTGGAGGAAAAGTCCATAAATCATTATTAAAGTGGAGTTGCAGAAATCCACTGCTTATCTCTGGGATAAGCAGCTTGGAGGTTAATATTCAAAGCATGTTCAATGCTATTTAGTTGGATAAATGAGAGTTAATTGGATATGTAGCGGCCACTAAATATGCGCCCATGACAGCAGCCACTGCTTAGCTGTACAAGTCCCTTATACATCTAAAATGTATGCACAAAATAAAGTGGGCGTACATTGAGCGGATTGGGAGCAGAGCGAGTTAGATGTATAACTTATATGCCTAACTACTGATACTCAGAATTAGGTATGTAAGTGTATGTCTAAGTTTAGACATCCCACAGAGCAGGCCTAAGCGTTGACAGGTAGACTTATCCGGCAAAGTGCACACATACATGCATATATTCAGTGGCATCACTGTGCCACTGAATATACATCAAGATTTAGTCAGATAAGTTATAACTGGCTAAGTTACGGCCAGCTTTAAATATTGACCTCTTGAAATCTTGAGATTCTGTTAGGAACTTGTGACCTATATTGGCCAATGTTGGAAACAGGATACTGGGCTTAATGGACCTTTGGTCTGACCCAGTATGGCAAGACTTATGGCTATGGTTATATTTATTTATAACCTACCTATGTGAAAACCCTAGCTGGCTAACAACAAAACATACATAATAAATAAAATAGACCACAATGGGCAGCACAAAAATTAACCAAATAAACAAAACCATAAAATACATCAATCACATGGTGAGTACAATCAGATAAAAACGTATCATAAAACCTCTAAGACTGCAGGAGCTCCATCAGATCCTAAAACACAGAGCGTTGATAGGGAACATCTCCTATTGGTCAGAGTCACCATCAGCTTGTTCAAATAAGAATGTCTTTAAAAGCTTTTTGAAGCTTTTAATACAATTTTTCAAAGCATATTTTGCGTAAACTGTTCCATGCTTCAAGAATTGCTACCGAAAAGAACCAAAGCCTTGACTCGGTTAGGCATGCTTCACGGAGAGATGGAATATCTAACAGCGCCATTTGTGAAGAGAGTAAGGATGTTTTGAGGGCATAATGTTTAAGCAGGTTACAAGTCCATGGAATTGTGGGATGCCCAAGCATTTTATGAACCAGTATAGAAGTTTTAAATCTGATCCTCCATTGAACAGGCAGCCAGTGAAGGTCAGATATGCTTTCAGATTGACTGCCCAAAAATGAGCCGGGCAGCAGTATTTTGTAAAAGCTGCAAGGACTTCAAGTATGTCGCAGGCAATCCTAGATACAGCACACTGCGGTAATCCAGGAACAGCATTATCATTGCCTGAACAACCAGGTGAAAAATCGCAGGGTTTCAAAAGGCTCTTTAATGGACATAAAAGGCATAGTTTATAAAAGCCTGACCTGACGACTGACTTTATCTGCAGAGCAAAACATAACTTGGAGTTAATCGCCACTCCAAGGCTTTTTACCTTGGCAACAACTTGTATTTCACCCCATTTATATGGAAAATATTCTGGAATTAAAACTGTCTCCCGATTTCTAATGCACATGATTTCAGTTTTTGACAAATTCAAGGCAAGTCTATTATCAGAGAGACAAGAAGTAATCGCATGCTTACAGGATGTCTCAAGCCAATAACTTTCCAGAGGAAAGTAAAACTGAATATGATCAGCATACATCCGGAAGCCCTCAAAGAGGGCTCACAAATTGCGCCAGATAGATGTTAAACAATGACGCTGATAAGGCTGACCCCTGTGGGACTCCCGAGTGTTACGATTTTTGTGGATCCAATGGAAGAAAGTAACAGTCTTACCTTGAATGGAGATGTTGAGCAGTCCTTGACCAGGTCAAGTAGGAAATCAGGACAAGCAGAAGTTGTTCGAGATCAGACAGTGGATCTGAGGAGCAGCACCAATCCTGGTCCAGAGTCCAGCAAGGGTCAGAGCAGGCAGAGAACAATCCAATCCAGAGTCCAGGCAAGGGGTCGAGGCAGGCAGCAAACAATCCAATCCAAAGTCCAGGCAAGGGGTCGAGGCAGGCAGCAAACAATCCAGTCCAGTCCAGAGTCCAGGCATGGGTCGAGATCACAGAGGAGCCCAAGACAGAACTAACACACAGAGGAACTCACAAGACAAACCAAGAGGCAGGGGAAACACAAGGAACAAAGCAAGCAACACAATGCGAGAGAATAGCAAGCACCTACTCACAGCCCATTGCCGAGGCACAGTACTGCAGCGGAAACATTGCTTATATATCTCCTGCCCTTGATCTCCTCCACGGGAACTTCTGGCAGGGATGCTCAGTGTGGCAGGAAGGAGGAGCCAAAATGGAACGTGCTTCACGTCGCCCTCCTTCCCAATGGAACCTCTGTTGCTGACGGCGGCCATTGCCACACTGCGGGACTACTCAGTCAGCAAGAAACAGGTCGTTTGTTAACACCGAGTACATGTCGTACATCTTTGAACATTTCCCTTTATTCCAGACTAGTTGCTTTTTGTCATGTAAGTAGGATTGAAACCAGCTTAGAACCTGGCTTGAGAAACCTAGGCTATGTAAGTGGTGTATCAGTATTCCATGCTCAACCATATCAAAAGTGGCAGCAAGATCCAGCATGATTACAATTTAGCCTGGACCCCTATCCATGCCTCTTCTAAATGTGTCGATAAGGATCATCAATAAAAATACTATATTATAAAATTTTCTAAAACCAAATTGATGTTGGCCTAGAACTCCTAGGAGTGGAGGAGTAGCCTAGTGGCTAGAGCAGCAGGCTACAAACCAGGAAAACCAGAGTTCTGTCGCTCCTTGTGACCTTGGGC
The DNA here is from genome assembly GCF_901001135.1 of Rhinatrema bivittatum. NCBI lineage: Eukaryota > Metazoa > Chordata > Amphibia > Gymnophiona > Rhinatrematidae > Rhinatrema > Rhinatrema bivittatum. The sequence continues at coordinate 17,065,316 of NC_042618.1, forward strand.
AAGTCACTTTAACCTCCATCACCTCAGGTACTAAATTAGATTGTAAGCCCACTGGGGACAGGGAAATGCCTACAGTACCTGAATGTAACCTGCTTTGAAGTGCCAAAAAGCAGAATATAAAAATCTAAAATAAATAAATCTTCAATGAAATCCTCTAATTGCTGTAAAACTATAGTTTCTAAAAGTTTTGCTATAAAAGGGAACAAAGAAATAGTTCGCTAGATCCGACAAATCAAACTTGGGATTTTTGGGGGTTTTTTTAAGAAGAGGCTGAACAGCAGCTTGTTGAAGTTCATAGGAATTTATCCTTCAGATAAAGATAGATTAATTAAATGGGCAATTGAAATTCAAAATCAACTCTCTCATCAGTTTCTAAACAGGTGACCTACAAACATCCAATGGGCATGAAAAACTGTTCATGTTCTTATGTTCTTAATTCTCCTTAGTCAGAGAGGTAAAGAAACTCTTCACCACATCTGCGATTTGGTCGAGTGATTGGTGTGTCTTCTGGCCTGGCACAAGTGGTAGAATATCTTCTTCTGAGACCAGGATAGGCTCCTACATTAGAATAGGCAGTCTGTTGGAGGTGAGCAGTATTATAGAGGATACCGGTTCTGCAGTCCCCAGGTAAAGTCCTTCCGCCACTACTCCAGACAGGGTGAGCAGCCTCGTTATTAGAGAGGGCAGAGGTAACCCAACTCCTTAATTTGCAGATATAAGATGGGCTGTATACAGCTGTATTGGCAAAGCTGCATGATAAAGTGTGCTTTGAGGCAGGTGCATCAGTAGCTTTGATGGGATAGAACTCTTAGATGCCTTGGATGACTTTGCATGCTTGGGCAGATCTTCGGAGACACACATCAAAGAATCCAATGCAAGATCAGTGCATTGTGCATTGAATGCATCAGTGCAGGATGCATTGGATGGCTCAATGCATTGTGTGTCATGAACACTGATGCTGCTTGTGTCAATGGAGCCGATGATGGCCACATAAACAGTACCAGTGCTGATTCGATGCGCTTAGAGTGTTTATGCTTCTTTGATGCATGCTGTAATGGCCCCAGCAATTGATGCCACTTCATCTTTCATGAAAAGCAGCTGGTCGAACTTGATCCTACAGCTTCAGCCCGAACAGATGGGAGAGTTTTAGAGGATCTTCCGCTCAGCTCTTTTCCTGACGAGCAGACAATGTTGTACTACGAGACTAGGACTTACTGTGACCCCACAGAAATTTACACAGTTCCTTGATCAAGGGAGGAGGAATAGCCTAGTGGTTAGAGCAGTGGGCTATGAACCAGGAGACCAGTGTTCGAGTCCTGCTGTTGCTCCTTGTGACCTTGGGCAAGTCACTTTACCCTCAATTCCCTCAGGTACAAAAATTTAGATTGTAAGCCCTCTGGGGATAGAGAAATACCTACAGTACCTGAATGTAAACCAATGTGATATCCCAAATGTCGGTATATAAAAATAATGAATATGAAGTGCCCTAGAATGCTGTGAGCACAGGGACATCCATCCACAAGCATAGCAGTTCTGATTGCATTCCAGTCTAAGGTATTGGTAACATAGTTTGTGACCGTCAGTAAGGGATATAATCTTGCCACAGATACAGCTTTTGAACCCACTCGACTTTTTGTTCTGGCCAGACATGATGGAAGGTAGGGCTATGCTTCATCATTTTTTTTCCAGTAGCACTAGGAAGTGCTGTTGTGGGGCTGCAGAGACAGTGAGACAACTAAGAACAGTTTTTATGAAGCAAATACACCAAAAGAAGTGAAATCTTGTGAAAAATTGTGCTCCAACAAAAAATGAATGAAGAGAGACAGGAGGCAAACGAGTGCATTCTGGCGCTGCTGGATGATGTCATCCCACATGTAATGACCAATTCAGCCTGCTTATTGACAGAAAAACAAAAATAAATGCCAGAACTAAGAGGAAGGAAAAAAATAAAATAGAAAAACTTGTCACTAGCTGCTGGCATGAGAAAAGATACAAAAAGTATAATGCTAATTATCCCCATCATAATCAGTTACTCGTAAGAAAACAAATGAACCACAGATATCCTTGCTTTTGTCTTACACAGGTCATTACTGACTGACTGCTGATTTCATGAGAATTAACATGGGGAAACTGATACCGCTCTAACCTTAATCTCAGTAATGCATCATCAAGGTTGGGATTACTGTACCATGAATAAAACAAAATTAGGGATCTTAAGTTATAAAGTTTGTGAAGGGAAACTGAAAGGAAGAAGCACAAAAGGGGAAAGTACAGACACTGAAAAATAAGCAGCAGCTCTTTTGACCTTTACTGATCTGTCTGGTTTCTTGTTTGTAGACAACAGTTTCCTCTTGCTCCTTTCCAAGTTCAATTGGACCCAGCATCTACTGGGCTTCAGAGCCATAATGCATCACTTCCCTCAGTGTGAGGGCTTTCCTCCTTGTTTAACAGCCCCCTCCCTACATGTAGCCCAGGTATTGCACAGACATTCCTTAGTAGGAGTTACAGATCTCAGTTCCTTCCAAAACCCAGTACGCATACAACCCCAGTCTGGCCACTGGGTGCAACCCGTGTGTGATGACTGGGCAGATTTCTTTTGACACCTTCGGTCACGTATTTCAGAGTACGGGTTTCCAGATATGCTCTTTTTGTAGCACTTAAATATTATAATCCGGGGTGGAAAAATACTCAGAAAACATGGGCATGTCTGGGCGTGGTATGAGGGCGTTAATGAATGTCTTCCTACTTCATGCTCAAAATATCTTTTTTCCGGCTTTTTTTTCCTAGACAATACCTGCTTTTGTGATAGATGTTATGTAAGGGTTTATCTTCCATAGGCCAAAGAATTTGTGATGAATCAAGCCCACGTAGTGTAATTGCTGAAGCACTGACCATCCTAACTTTGTCTTGGACTATGCACATGGTACATCTGGTAGGCTAATTTACTACTGGAGTGAAACAAATTATATTATATGCAGATGATCATCAGATTTCTTAACATGATTAGTACTTAACTTATTTAATTTATACCAATAAAATAAAGCCAAAAAGACTAAAATATAAAGTGAAAGCTCATTACGGATGTTCCTCCAAAAGAAGCCCTGGGGCATGGCGACTGGCCCAGGATTGTCGCAGCACTGACAAGACTAGAAATGTTGGGGAGAGGATATACAAATAAGAGATGATACCCCTAAGGTAGTTGCAAATGAACTCTCATGGCACCAGATCCTAACCCCATTTCTAACTGGGCTAATAGCCCAAAGGAGGAGGAGGAAACTACTAGGCCCTCAACCTCATTACCCCCCCCCCCCCAAGCCAAAAAAAAAAAAAATTATCATTAACAAAGATGAATATGAGAACACATTTTTATTGCTTTAATATTTGGCCCTTTAAGCAATATTAGGGAAGGATCAAACAGTCTGAAGTTGGTAGCTATATCCTGCTTTTCAGGGTCCCAACAGTAAATGCCCATCTCCAAAAGTGCTACTGCTATGTTAAGAACAGCAACTTTTTTATTTTACTCTATTAAGTTATAAAAGAATGACACATGCACAGAAATGGTGTTTTCTTAATGTGTTGTCCAACCAGGAAAAGGCTGAGCATTCCAAGTGCAAGAGTGAAGGTATATTGGTTGACATAAGGACAAAAGAAATGCCAGATTGCGGCAGATCAAAGGTCCATCAAGCCCAACATCCTGTCTCCAACAATGGCCAATGCAGGTCATTAGAAAGTACCCAGAACATACCAAAGAATAGTCCATTCTTTGTTGCTCACCCTCAGGGATAAAGTGGTAGTTTTCTCAGGTCTACCTGGCTATTAATGTTTTATGGACTTTTCCTCCAGAATTTGTCCAAACCCCTTTCAAACCAGGCAGTACTAGATGCCTTGATCACATCTTCCACAAATACAGTCCACAGCTCTATTATGTGCTGAGTGAAAAAGTACTTTCTTCAATTTGTTTTAAATCTGCTACTTATTTGTTTCATGGTGTGTCTCTTAGTTGTAGTATTATCTGAAAGGGTAAATACTATCCCTATTTATCTGTTCCACCCACATATCCCCTTTCAGTTGAGTCTTGTCCAAGCTGAAGAGCCCTAACCTATTTAGCCTTTCTTAATAAGGTAGCCATTCTATGCCCTTTATCATTTTCGTTGCTCCCCTCTGTATCTTTTCCAGTTCTGTTTTATCTTTTTGAGATGGGGCGACCAGAATTGCACCCAATACTGCCTTATGACAGTTTTAGTTTCCAACTTCATTCCTTTCTGAACACTTTTTCCTAGAACCACTCCAAGCAATTTAAAACTGATAAATCAAAACAACTGGAATACAGCTATCAAGCTGTGCTAAGGTTACTGTACAATGTACAGAGTAAATAACAAACAATGTAGTTACAGACAAATTATTTTCTAGTTCAGTGGCTTAGAATCTTCATCTAATGTCAGTTAGATTTAGTTTACTTGATAATACCAAATACAGGACAGAGCTACAATCAAAGAAGACTCCTGGAACACAGATCTCAAACCCAGCTTCGTGACCCTGGATAACAGGATAAGTTACTTTCTCTGTGCAGGCAAGTACTCAAACTAAATTGCATAACAAAAAAAATACTAGTATTCATTTTCTCCTCCCACTTGGAAGACCTCAAAAATTTCAGATGCCAGAAATATGATGTGAGGACGTCTATCCCAGAGGTGGCTAACTATGTTTCTGAAATTGAATAGCACTCCGGGCAGGGCCAGCCTTCGGATAACAGCAACCTGTGCGCGTGTCTAAAAATTGTTCCACCCTCCCATTTCCCTTGGGTCTGAAACTAAAGCAGCCCCTGCCACAGATCTTTCAGGATGGGGGTACTGCCTGCCGGAAGCTCCAAAGTCTTTCCAGTAGAGTTCACCATCTCCCTAACAGAACAGCAAATGCACTGTGACTCCAGGCCTCCTACACCAGGACTTCCCAAACGTGGCCTAGTAGTAGCAGTCGATGCAGGGCTCGCACATCCAGCATCCCAGGGCTGCCTGCTCATCCTCCCAAGCTGGCACCATCATCTCTCGCATGTCTCTTCCATGCACTCCTGGCGAGATCCCTACCCAACAGCATAAGACTAGCAGCCCTTCATACCGGTACCTATGTCTGCTGCCTCCTCCGCAGGCTTCACTATGAAGTTTGAACCTACTGGGACCAGAGGATTTTGCTAGGCTACAGGCCCCGTGTGGGGTTCAGACATCAAAGTGAAGATGCAGAGGAGGAGGCAAGCAAGTAAGAAATGCTGCTCTTGTCCTGTTGGTGGCATAGGATTTCAACAGGGGTGGGGTAGGGGTTGGGGCGAAGATCATGCCAGGAGGAGGTGGGAAGATTGAAGAGGTTACTAGTGTGGTCCCACCAGTATTCCTGTTCAGTCAGTCAGTCACACATCCCAAAAATCAGGATATTTAGACAGAAAAACTCTATCTGAATGACTATAAACAAAGAAAAAATTATACTGATTGGATTCTTTTTTTTTTTTTTTTGCATTCATAAACAAGAAATTCCATACAGAACTAATGGAGCCTAAATTCCAGATTAAAAATAAAAAAGTCAGGATATCCTTGGACTCCCTGACTACCAAACACTGGGTATGAAATGGACAGTAGACACAAAAGTTATAAAAGTTATCGAAGAAGGAGAGGGATACTGACGCACCGATGTCATAAACCTACTTTCCTTTTTTCAAAAAGGAGGCTTAAATGTATAAAAATAAACGTACACTTTCTGAAGCCAACTTTCCTTGGGTTAGTATTAATTGCTATTTTTTAAATCTACGATGAAAGCTCTTAAAATGTGTTTTAAAAAATACAACCAAAACGGTGTCTTGCAAACTTTTCCTTTTCCTCCTTCCTTTACTCCATAAATAATATCGAGGGGAGGGGGGGGGCGCGCAAAAAAGTACTTACTTCCCATTGCAAATTAGACCCCAAAGTCATGGTGGCAAAACGGCAGTGTAAGGAAAGCAGAAGCTTGCCAACTGGCTGGGTTGTTTTCAGGGCTGCATAAACGAAATGAACATCATCATCAGCTTTTATTAGTTTTGAACTTTGTGCCAGCACAAAACAAAAACGATAGAAGAAGAAAAAGCTTTTGACAGCAGCCACCCCGCTCCCCGCAGCGACCCAGTTCTCAGAAACGTAGGCAATCATTTCAAAAGTCTTTAAACCCCCCCCCCCAAAAGCCGCCGCCACCTCCCTTCAGGCCCTTCCAGGCTGCACCGCAGTTGGTTGCAAAGTTAGCAGCGCGCGGGGAAGGGGAGGCTCCGGGGGGTAATCCCGGGTAAAATCCCGCCCGCGCCTCACACGGGGGGGGGGGCGGGAGGAGGGTTCCTGTCTCGCGCCCCCTCCTCACCTTCTCCAGACCCGCATGACACGGCCAGAGCTGCTTGCCGCCCGTTCAGCGCTTGACACTGCTACGGGAAGATGGCAGTAAGGAAGTCAGCTGAGAATTATAAATAATATGTTTTGCAGAAGCTGCTGTTGCTCTCCGGATTTTTTTTTTTTTTTTTTTTTTTTTGCTCTTGTGCATAAATATGGTTCAGGCACGCCACCATATCTGTTGCCAGAGCAACGGCGCGTCTCCTAAGCCTCTCCCACTCCCCGCCCCGGCTGTGGTGCCGTCGGCAGGCAGGGGGCGCTAGCTCCGGCCCCCCTCCCTGCAGCCCTGGAGGGTAGAGCGAGAGAGGGGGTGGGAGGTGGGCATCCCCGCCGCAGAGGGAGCTGATTTTCCTCCACGCTTGCCCCCCTCCCGCCTCCCAGTTTTCTCGGCTACAGCGGAGACAGGGGAGGGGAGCCAGCGCGGCGGCGGAACGGCCGCCTACGTCATAAATTCGCCACCAATCCGGGGGTAGCGAGGGGAGGGTCCCGTCGCCTGGGGGGGCTTGGCATTGGCCGTGACAACTCGCCCTGGCGTGGGCGGTTTCCATGGGAACAGATCCGGACGGGGCGGAGCGCGGGCGGAGTTCCGCCGGAGGGCGGGGAGATGGTTGCGTCGGGTCTCGGCGGGGCGGTGAGGGCGGAAGGGGGTCCACTGTCATGTCAGAGGAAGCCTGGGACTCTTCATTAAACGAGCACCAGAAGAGAGATTTACCCAAGTCCTCCAAGAGCCACTTGAACAGTTTTTACTTTATGAGTGTGAATTGCTATGTTTCAGGGTTATTCTTCCTTTAGTAGCATTTGGTAGAGCTAGCTGACCAGCTCCTGGTCTGAGTGAAGTTGAAAGTTAAGTACTTCTCTGTGGTTCCCATCCAGTCCAGAGGTGCCCAACCCTGATTTTGAGGAGCACAACTAACCTGATTATCAGGACACCACAATTAATATTCATCAGACATATTTACATGCATTTTATTTGAGAGCAAGGTTACTTTCCATAGCTTGGTTATCCCGGGAACCAGAATTGTTTGCTTCCCTGGAGAATCAAGGGTGTGCATCCCTGCTGTAGTTGTTCCTCCAAAACACAGAGGAATGAATGTTAATGTCTCAGTTTGTTTGTGACAGCTACCTATCTTTTGGGGGTTTTGGTTTGACTGGGAGCCTTTAAAAAAAACAAAACAACTGAAGTTATAATCTCTGCTCCTTGGAGAACATAAGAAATTGCCATGCTGGGTCAGACCAAGGGTCCATCAAGCCCAGCATCCTGTTTCCAACAGATGTCAAACCAGGCCATAAGAACCTGGTAATTACCCAAACACTAAGAAGATCCCATGCTACTGGTGCAATTAATAGCAGTGGCTATTCCCTAAGTAAACTTGTTTAATAGTAGTTAATGGACTTCTCCTCCAAGAACTTATCCAAACCTTTTTTGAACCCAGCTACACTAACTGCACTAACCTCATCCTCTGGTAACAAATTCCAGAGCTTTATTGTTCGTTGAGTGTATCATCCGCAAATTTGATAACCTCACTCGTCGTATTCCTTTCCAGATCATTTATATATATACAAGCCGTAAAGCCCGTTAAAACGGGCTACATCCCTCTGTCTCTCACCTCCCCCTCATTCTCTCTCCCCTCACTCTTCACCACCCCCCTCCCCCACCCACTCCTCTCCACCCTCCCTCTCCTCTCACTCAGTCCCCCTCTCCCTCCCTCCCTTCACCCACCTCCATTTCCTCCCGGCGCCGTAAGCGCGACTTCCCGCAACCCTCACCCGGCTCCATTAACTCCTCCCGCTCCTGCCGGCAGATCTCGGGGGGGGGGGGGGTCACTCCCGCGCGCGCGGCAGTGACCCCCCCGAGATCTGCCGGCAGATCTGGGGAGGAGAAGTAGCGGCACCGCGCGCGCGCGGTGCCGCTACTTCTCCTCCCGCTCCTGCCGGCAGATCTCGGTGGGGGGGGGCGCGGGAGTGACACCCCCCCCCCGAGATCTGCCGGCAGATCTCGGTGGGGGGGGCGCGGGAGTGACACCCCCCCCCCCCCCGAGATCTGCCGGCAGATCTCGGTGGGGGGGGCGCGGGAGTGACACCCCCCCCCCCGAGATCTGCCGGCAGATCTGGGGAGGAGAAGCAGCGGCGCCGCTGCTTCTCCTCCCGCTCCTGCGGCCCCACCGCCACTTTTTTTTTTTGATCGACATCCTTGCCCGCACATGCGCAGTAGAGCTGCGCTCTACTGCGCATTTGCGGGCCGTCGGTCACAGGCCATTTATAAGGTAGATTGAAAAGCACTGGTCCAAGTACACATCCCTAAGGCACTCCACTGTTTACCCTTTTCCACGGAGAAAATTGACCATTTAATCCTACTCTCTGTTTCCTGTCTTTTAACAAGTTTGTAATCCACGAAAGGACATCGCCTCCTATCCCATGACTTTTTAGTTTTCTTAGAAGCCTCTCATGAAGGACTTTGTCAAACACCTTCTGAAAATCCAAATACTCTACATCTACCGGTTCACCTTTATCCACATGTTTATTAACCCCTTCAAAAAAATGAAGCAGATTTGTTAGGCAAGACTTCCCTTGGGTAAATCCATGTTGAGTGTGTTCCATTAAACCATGTCTTTCTATGTGCTCTACGATTTTGATCTTGAGAATAGTTTCCACTATTTTTCCCGGCACTGAAGTCAGGCTCACTGGTCTGTAGTTACCCGGATCGCCCCTGGAGCCTTTTTTAAATATTGGGGTTACATTGGCCACCCTCCAGTCTTCAGGTACAATGGATGATTTTAATGATAGATTACAAATTTTAACTAATATATCACTTTCAATGCATATCCAGCATAGCTCTCTGCTTCAATGGCAGTGGAGAAAGACTGATACTTCACGCATTTCCAGCATAGCTCTCTGCTTCAACGGCAGGGGAGAAAGACTGATATTTCACGCATATCCACATAGCTCTCTACTTCAATGGCAGGGAAGAAAGTCTGATACTTCACTTTCAATGCATTTTAAGCATAGCTCTCTGCTTCAACAGCAGGGGGAATGAAGAAAAGTGGATCTATATACAGACAACAACCAACGAGGACTGAATTACATAGTCTGGGTAAACAAATAAGCATGGGTGTAGCTTGCTTATTGCAGCGGTTACTACCCCTAACTAATTAAGCTAGATATTTCACTTAGATGCAGTTCCAACACTGCTCTCTACATTAATGGTGGGGGTGGAAGGGAAATAGAACCAAAAGGTTACTAAGAGCCAAGAGTAACAGATAAGTATGAGAAAAAAAAAAGTGCGAAACTTGCTGGGCAAACTGGATGGGCCATTTGGTCTTATTCTGCCATCATTTCTATGTTTCTATGTTTCTAGAAATTTCATTTTTTAGTTCCTTCAGTACCCTAGGATGCATACCATCCAGTCCAGGTAATTTGCTACTCTTTAGTTTGTCAATCTGGCCTACTACATCTTCCAGGGTCACATTGATTTCATTCAGTTCGTCTGACTCATCTCCCCTGAAAACCATCTTCGGAACTGGTATCTCCCCAAAATCCTCATTAGTAAACACGGAAGCAAAGAATTCATTTAGTCTTTCTACAATGGCCTTGTCTTCCCTAAGAGCCCCTTTAACCCCTCCGTCATCTAATGGTCCAACCAACTCCCTCAAGGGTTTGTTGCTTTGGATATATTTTTAAAAGTTTTTATTTTGAGTTTTTGCCTCTATGGCCAACTTCATTTCAAATTCTCTCTTCACCTGTCTTATCAACGTTTTACACTTAACTTGACAATGCTTATGTTTTATCCTATTTTCTTCAGAAGGATCCTTCTTCCAATTTTCGAAGGATTTTTTTTGGCTAAAATAGCCTCTTTCACCTCACCTTTTTTTTTTTTTCAAATTGTGTTTATTGTATTTGGACGTACAATATTAACATCAAAACACAAAAGATCTGTGACAGTATAGCAATAATAAACAAGTTCAGCAATCAATAAACGATCCGGAGAAGAAGGAAACCAGGTACCTGGGGTGATAGTTACCGGAGGGGCAGGGCTATGTTGCCCCATCCACGAATCTCACGGCGAGGCCTGGTCTATATAGATGATGTTCTATGAACCATTGAAACGTAGAATGTTACCACATATTTGATTAAGACATATATGGCTATATGAACATGCACAGCCCCATTGTTAATGTATAGGATCTTGTAATTTGTCAGGTCCAAATACATAAGATTTTCTTTAGAATGTAGGGGCTAACCATCCTACTTATGTTACTTAACCCCTTTCCCTCCCAACCCTACCCTCCCTCCCTGGGGTACAGTCTGTTCGTGGTTTGGTACTGAAAAGAAAAGAGAATACTAGATAAATTATGAATGAGTTAACAAACAAGAAAAAGTTTCCACAGGCCTACAGGGTACATTGATGGAGTTCATAAGGAGAAACACTACATACGGTCAGGTTCTTACATCATGGGGGTATACCACAAAGAGAATATACAATCTGAATGTATATAACCACTCCAGTGGCGTCCTGAGCTGCAACGCGCAACCTGGAGACAGATCACTCATACTCGTTCTCTAGGATGTGGAAGGCCCAGGTTGTATATAGGTTAAGAAAGGGGCCCACATGATCAACACACTTGATCAACAGCAACCTTAGTAGAAGGGTGGTGACGATATAGGTAGAGTTCATGTGTGCGCATATGTTTAAACCAGTAATCTCTCACTGGGCCTTTAGTGTCCAGCCAGCAGGCTAAAATCGCCTTCTTGCCCTCACTTCACCTTTTAACCATGACGGTAATTGTTTTGCCTTCTTTCCACCTTTCTTAATGTGTGGAATACATATGGACTGCGCCTCTAGGACTGTATTTTTAAACAAAGTCCATGCCTGTTGAACACTTTTAACCTTTGCAGCTGCACCTTTCAGTTTTTTTCTATTTTCCTCATTTTATCAAAGTTTCCCTTTTGAAAGTTTAGTGTTAGAGCTGCAGATTTATTTATTGTCCCCCTTCCAGTTATTAGTTTAAATTTGATCATGTTATGATCACTGTTGCCAAGTGGCCCCACCACCGTTTCCTCTCTCACCAAATCCTGCATTCCACTAAGAATTAAATCTAACATAGCTCCCTCTCTTGTTGGTTCCTGAACCAATTGCTCCATGAAGCAGTCATTTATTACATCCAGGAACTTTAAGTCTCTAGCAAGTCCTGATGTTACATTTACCCAGTCAATATTGGGGTAATTGAAATCTAGTAATCAAAAAATGGGAACACAATTAAATATTACACATAGCCTCCATGAAGGTGTCAGCAAGTCTGTCGCTGTGTTTACAATCGAAACCAGCCGGTCTTCTCTATCATCGACCTTCAAACTAATTTATTCAATTTGCTTTTTTTGAATTTTTCTCTATGTTTTTTTTTTTTTAAATACTCCCAGTCCAGGAATGTTCAAGCGCCCAACACGGCAGTGTTTCACACACGTAGTGCTTCTTCAGGGGCATTTAATCAGAAATTTTATCTTATCTGTAAAAATTATGACAAGAAATCTAAATTCAATATATAAGTAGAAATAATCAATGATAAGACAGCAGTACTTAGCTTATATGAAGGGCTACCATTCTCATCCGGAATGTCGTCTCAACCGTCTTACAGTCAGAACGGAGGAACCGAGGCTAGCGAGAGCTTCTCTTTAAATATTCTGTTGGCGCCAAGAGCAAGATCAAGACGTCACTCTATGCAATTAGGAATACCCAAACAAACTATCATTACGTCAGACAGATGACAGAAAGCAGAGAAAATATCTCCTTAAATACACATCTAAAACCGATATGTCTTAACCCAGAAAAACATGTAAGTCCAATTCTGTGTTCAGATCAGAGGGATTAACTGTATTTAATTTGTAAATCCACCGTTGTTCCAAACAGAGAAGATATAAACCTTGGTTACCTCCCCACCAATTTTGGACTACTTGATCGATGACACAAAATGTTAGATCATCAAAAGAATGTCCATGTTGATTACAATGGGTTACCAAAGGCTCTTCCATTTGACCAGTTTTTATATTTGATCGATGCTCGATCATTCTAGTTTTCAACATCCGCTTGGTTTTACCATTGTTGAGCACTCAGGCTCTCACAGATCATGTCAATCATGTTCAGTGTGTGTAAATTCCTTGAACATTGAGGATTTCTTAAAATTACCATCTGGTTTCAAAATTTACCTCAAACATCACACCACATGCAATTCTACAATGGTGGTATATTTAATTAAACGTCCTTGTAATTTGATTTACATTGGTAAAACCAAACGGATGTTGAAAACTAGAATGATCGAGCATCGATCAAATATAAAAACTGGTCAAATGGAAGAGCCTTTGGTAACCCATTGTAATCAACATGGACATTCTTTTGATGATCTAACATTTTGTGTCATCGATCAAGTAGTCCAACATTGGCGGGGAGGTAACCAAGGTTTATATCTTCTCCATTTGGAACACCGGTGAATTTACAAATTAATCCCTCTGGTCTGAACACAGAATTGGACTTACATGTTTTTCTGGGTTAAGACATATCGGTTTTTGATGTGTATTTAAGGAGATATTTTCTCTGCTTTCCGTCATCTACCTGACATCATGATAGTTTGTTTGGGTATTCCCATTTGCATAGAGTGATGCCTTGATCTCGCTCTCGGCGCCAACAAAATATTTAAAGAGACGCTCTCGCTAGCCTCGGTTCCTCCGTTCTAACTGCAAGACGGTTGAAAAGATGTCCCAAAGTATCTGTGCCATAAATGTATCCCTCTGTTTCCATGTAAAAAAGCCTTAATTGCGTTGCACCAGTCTGCAGGCTGCAATAGTTCAAGTACGTTTGCTTTTGTTTTCATTGCTTTTAGCAAAATCTCACCATCTCTCTCCACTATACATTCATTGTCCTTGAGATGGATTTCATAACCTTTTTCTATCATGTAACAAAGACTTAGATAATTCCCATCCAGTTCAGGAGTCCAATAAGCATCCATAAATTCAACAATTCAAACTTCCCCCTCATCAATCAAGCAACTGGAGTTTTCCTTTTCCCTTGTTTCAACAAACCTGCCACCTGCAAGGCAAATCTCTGCTTTGTAGAATTTGTCTAAACAAGTGAATGCACTTTCATTGTAAACATATTAGTATGATGCACCAGAATCCAGGTAGTATTTGTGCTTGCTATCTTGATTTGGGTTGCTTGCTATCTTTAACAAATATCTGTATGCTAACAAGGATGGGGAAGGGGCATAGCAAGTCTGCACAGGAAGGAAAGTACTCACGGCCTTTCATTAAAGCAGGTGTAAATGTACATGAGCACTAAGTACTTGCTGGGTGCTGATGGCAAGATTTTCAAAGGGAAATCCTGTGTTGGGATTCCTTTTGAAAATCTGCTTGCAGTCCTGTGGGTACAACATACACATGGGACTGCAAGTCTCACATTTAATTTAAAATTTGCCCCATACATCTAGAACATTTGCTTTAGTCTTTATGGAAGAACAGAAGAATTGCCATGCTGGATCAGACTAAGGTCCATCGAGTCCTGAATCCTGATCCCAACAGTGCCCAATCTAGGTTGCAAGTATTTATAAATGTCCTGGAAATGAGAATGAGTGAAGTGATCAGATTTGCTGATGACACAAAATTATTCAAAGTTGTTAAATCAAATGGCAAATTAAATTTAATCTGGACAAGTGCAAAGTGATGCACTTAGGGAAGAGTAACCAAAATTATACCTGCGCAATGCAAGGTTCTACATTAGAAGTCACCACTCAGGAAAAAGATCTACGTGTCATTGTTGAAAATATGTTGAAATCATCTGCTCAGTGTGCAGCAGCATCCAAGAAAGCAAATAGAATGCTAGGGAATGGAGTATAAAGGAATGGAGAATAAAACAGAGAATATCATAATGCCTCTGTATTGATCCATGGTGCAATCTCATTTTCAGTACTATGGGGCAGCGCGCAGGTACATTTGTGCGCGCCTACACCTGATTTTATAACATGCGCGCGCTGCCGTGCGCATGTTATAAAATCTGGGGTAAGTGCGTGCAAGGGGGTGCACACTTGTGCACCTTGCGCGTGCTGAGCCCTAGGGGAGGCCTGATGGCTTTCCCTGTTTCCTCCGAGGCCGCTCCAAAATTGGAGCGGCCTCGGAGGGAACTTTCCTTTTGCTCTTCCCCTCCCTTCCCCTATCTAACCCACCCCCCTGCCCTATCTAAATCCCCTCCCCACCTTTATTGCAGGAGTTACACCTGGCTCTGGCAGGCTTAATTGCGTGTGCTGGATGGCTGCCGTATCGCCAACCCCCGGCACAGCCGCTGTGCCAGAGGGCTCCGGACCACCCCCGGACTGCCACCTGGACCGCCCTTTTTTCAAAGCCCCGGAACAAACGTGCATCCCGGGGACTGCGCGCACCGCCGAGCCTATGCAAAATAGGCTTGGCGCGCGCAGGGGTAGGTTTTAAAGGGTTTCGCACATAACCTTTTGAGAATCTACCCCTATATGCAGTTCTGGTCACCACATCTCAAAAAAGATATAGCAGAATTAGAAAAGATACAGAGAAGGGCAACCAAAATCATAAAGGGGCTGGAATGACTCCCCCATGAGGAAAGACTAAAGAGATTAGGACTTTTCAGTTTGGAGAAGAGACCTCTTTACCACCAGCAATGCCATTCACCAGGAAGGCATCTAGCCCCCATGATTGGCCTGTCATTGCTACCTTAAGTACCCTATAATCTCCCATGGTAGCCTTTCCCAGGTGGTTGAAATATCAAACATCATCTGAAAATTTAAATAAAAGGTTTCATAATTTAGGTGTCCTCCCACTCCGTCACAGTCACCATTGGCCAACTGTTACTTCACAACTGCTTTAATTTTATTATGTGTATGTTCCTGGTTCTATCTCTTGTTTGGTTTAAATATCTCTGGTTCGATGTTCCATCCCTAGGTGTTTCTGTTTATTGTACATCGCTTTGAGAGATTTACCTAATCTATAAGGTGATCAATAACTGCTCCTTATAAGATAAATAAATATGATAGAGGTCTATAAAATAATGTGTGGAATGGAACAAGTAAACCTGAATCAGTGATTTACTCTTTCAAAAAGTACAAAGACTAGGGATCACACAATGAAGTTACTAAACTGTACATTTAAAACTAATTAAGCTCTGGAATTCATTGCCAGATGATGTGGTGAAAGATGTTAGTGTAGCTGCATTTTTAAAAAAAGTTTGGACAATTTCCAGGAGGAAAAGTCCATAAACCATCATTAAGGTGGAATTGCAGAAATCCACTGCTTATCTCCTCTACTACCAATTCCCGACTCCATGCTTTCCACCTGGCTGCGCCATGTTCTTGGAATAGTCTTCCTGAATTGGTGCATCAAGCTCCCTCTCTTATCATGTTTAAATCCTATCTAAAGACCTTTATGAAACTGCTTTTAAATCTTAGGCCTGACTGTCTGCTTTTAAGTCTTGTTAACTTTCTTTTCTTTTTTTCTTTTAACCATTGTCTTGGTTCATGAACTACCCCAAGTCTCTTGTCCTGTATGTTTATTAGATTGTAAGCTCTATTGAGCAGGGACTATATTTTTTATGTTTGTACAGCGCTGTGTATGTCATGTAGTGCAATAGAAATGTTAAATAGTGGTAGTAGCAGTAGTAGTAGTATAGTGGTAGCAGTAGGATAAGCAGCATGGAATCTATCTACCCTTTCTGAACCTACCAGGTACTGTGACCTGGTTTGGCCACTGTTGGAAATAGGATACTGGGCATGATGGACCTTTAGTGTGACTTAGTTTGGCAAATCTTATGTTGTTAAATAATTGACAGATCCCATAAAGTAGATCTAATTCCTGTTAGTCACTCCCAGGGATAGCAATAGCTTTCTTTAGTCTGTCTGGCTAATAATGTGTTATGGACTTTGCCTCTTTTAAACCCCGCTGAATTCGTCACCTTGATCACATCCTCTGGCAACAGATTCCACAGCTTGATAGTACTCTGAGTGAAAAAATGCTTTCTAGGATCTGTTTTGATTGTTAGTTTCTTGCAGTAGCCCCTTGTTTTAGTATTATTTGAAAGGGTAAATAACCACCCTTTATTTAACCATTCCTTCCCACTCATGATTTTATAAACTTCTATCCTGTCCCCTCTCAGCCGTCTCTTTTCCCAATCTGAAGAGCCCTTGCCTGTGCAGTATCTCATCATGGGAGAGGTGTCCCATCCCCTTTATCCCCTCCTCTATACCCTCCTCTATACCTTTTCTAGTTCCTCAATGTCTTTCTTGAGATGGGGGTGCAAACAAAACTTCATATAATACTCAAGTTGTGGTTGCACCATGGCTCAACAAAGAGGCAATATGCTATTTTCAGTTTTATTCTCCATTCCTTTTCGAATCATTCCTAACAGGGGTGGATTGGTCTATTGGGGCTTCGGGCACGTGATTAGTATTCATTGTAGCAGCCCCATTCCTGCGGGGCCACTGCAACCAACCCGGGCCTCAAGCATGCTTCTCTATGGCGGGCGCCTGCTCCGAGGCTATCCATAATCAAAGGTTCCCGTGGCAGTGCCTTCCTTCTCTTCTTCCTATTGCTGTTTCGGACCCGCCCCCTCCCCCACGTTCTCTGCGGAGGCAAGAAACGGGGCAGCCACCTCCCCTCACAGGTCGGCTTCTGTCCATCCCTTCGGGAGGCGGATGGTAGGCCTCCCACTGTTGCCTCACTGCTGGATCCATGCTGCATGCCTTACTCTCCTCTGGCGCTGGTCCCCATAGTCCTCGGGTTGTGAAACCCCCCCCCCCCAAAAAAAAAACAAAAAACAACCCAGAGTCTGGAGGCTTCGCAGCCTGTCCCTTCCTAAGGCAAAGGATGCCTCCTCCCGCAGCATCAGGCAGCCAGCTCACCAGGACCCTGTTAACCCGGGGCTTTGCCTGCATCCCTCTAACCACCAATGTAAGTAAAAACCTTTTTTTTTTTTTTTTTTAAAGTTAATAATAGGCTGCTGCTACTGCTTCTGGATTTTTTGGGGGCGGGGAAAGAGAGTGTGTGAGTGATCCAGTCAGAGTGTGTGTGTGTGTGTGTGTGTGTGTGTGTGTGACTATATGTGAGTAAGCATGTGTGACTCAGCATATGAGAAAGTGTGTGTGAGACTGAGCTTTTGTGTGTCAGGGAGCATGTGAGATTGAGCGTTCGTGTTAGTGAGTGTCTGAAAAAGTTTGTGAGACTGAGCATTCGTGTGTGTCACTGAGCATGTGAGAATGTGTGTGCATGATTGAGCATTTGTGTGTGTGCCAGCGAGATTGTGAGAAAATGTAAATCAGTGAGTACGTATAATTGTGTGTGAATTACTCTTTTGTGTGTGTTAGTCAATGAGTATGTGTGACTGTGTGTATGACTAGGTTTATGTATGAGTCAGTGTGACAGTGTTTTGAGTGAGTGAACATCTGAGTGTGAGAGAGAGTGTGTTTGTGTTAATTGTGTATATATGATAGCGAAAGGAGAAAGTCTGCACATCTCTCAGCCCTGAAAATCTCAGGGGTTTTGGAATCAAAAGTTCTGAGGTATTGTAGTTATTTATTTATTTTATTTTATTTAAGAGTAAGGGATTTTTTAAAATCTTTATTGGTTTTAATTGTTGGGTGTTTGATGTGTCTGCTGTTTTGAAATATTTTATTGGCATTTGAGAAATTTTATTTTTTATTTATTCATTATTCAATTTTACAATCAAGAAAGTTTATCACTTGACATAGAATTTGAAGTCTATCATCACATCATAAATAAGGAAAACAAATATACAGCTTTATCTTTAACACAAGAAAAACTGATCCATAATTTCAAATTAAGTTCTAAAGAAAAGGAAAATCCTAATTAAGTTTATATAACATACTATAATATTTAATTAGAAACCACTTTATATTGCTAGCTAAGCCTTCTTTTATTTTAGAGAGAACATAACCTTGTATTGGAGATGTTCATACACCAGACTCTAGATACCACTTTTCTCGCTAACCTGTTCTTTTTCTTCTTTCTTTTTTTCTAAAAAATTGAGCTAATTGAGAGGGTATAAAGAAAATAAATTTAGTACCTTTATATGAGACCAATCATCATCAAGGAATTTAAGTTTAAATATAGCCCCCAACTGTAACACTAGGGGCCTAAGAAGTAGAAATTGCTTTCTCTTCTTTTGGGTGGTTTTAAATACATCAGGGAATATCCTTATATGCAAACCCAAAAAGGTCTGCATTCTGTTTTAAAGACCCAATCCCTGTCATAATCCAAGGTAAACATAACAATCATGGTGGCCGGTTTGGCCAACTCTGTATCAGCAATCTCAAGCATTTCAGTTATATTTAGACTAGCGACTTTTTCTCCTTGGTCTCCTTTTACCTCACCACTCTCCGTTCTTACTATTTCATTTCTCTGATCTCTATACGGTATTTAAAATACTCTAGTAACTGGTGGTATATTTTCTTCTGATACTTTCAAAATTTCTCTTAAATACCTTTTATACATCTCCTTAGGTGGAATAAGAGGTAACTGTGGGAAGTTTACAAAGCGCAGATTTCTCCCTTTCAAAATATTTTCTATATTTTCTAATTTAACCTGTAAATTCAGATTATCTTTAACTAAGGCGTTTTGTAGATTTTTACTAGCCTCCACATCATTTTTATTTTCAGAGTTCTGAGTAATCAAACTAGTTGTTGTTTTTTCTAATGTATGAATACAGTCTTCATGATCTTGTAATTTCTCAGAATAAGAGCTAATCTGTCCAGAAATAAACCTCCCTATTCCCTCTACAGCCTCCCAAAGTGAATCTAACGTTATATTAGGTTTAATCATTTGAAAGTCAAAAACTACTTTTGTAGGAGTAGATATCATTTGCCTAGGTATTCCTCGCTCTCCCAAGGTTATGCCGCCTGCAATTTCACCGCTGCTTTTCTGAGCGGTGTTATCGTTGAGGTCTCTTGGAGTTGGGTTCCCTGGCAGACCATAACCTTTGTCTGCAACATCGGCAGACACTGTGGCTTCTTCCTCCGCCGAGCCTCTCTGCAATGCTGGATTTGCAGGAGCTTCCCTCCATATCGGCGAAAGTGATATGTCAGTGCCTGGGGAAGTACTCTGCTCAAAAACAAGAGCACCCCCACTCTTGCGGCTCAAGCACCAATTGTTGCCCAGCTTCAATAACATGAAACTCCATTGGGCCAGTCAAAGCGGGATCTAGACTGGCTCCAGGGCAAGAACGTTCTTTCGCCCGTCTTTTTCTGGCTGTATGAGGCATTACTATTTTTTAATTCAACTTTAATGGAAAATCTGGACCTAAATACTTTAAACCAAAAACAACTGTTACACTGGTAGTCAATTCATATATGTTAATTTCGCCAAATATATGTAGGCCCCTCACTCAAAGGGTCTGTCCAAATCATACAGACTCCTAATTAGGTATAGGGCCACCTTGCTTTAATTGTAAAACTTATTTAAATTATTTGCAGTTTTTTTCTTTTTTTACTTTTTTTACCAGGGGTGGGCAATTCCAGTCCTCGAGGGCCACAAACCTGTCGAGGTTTTAGGATATCCTAATGAATATGCATGATATAGATTTGCATACAACTGAGGCAGAGTGCATGCAAATCTCTCTCATGCATATTCAATAGGGATATCCTGAAAACCAGACTGGTTTGTGGCCCTCGAGGACCGGAAGTGCCCACCCCTGCTTTAAACAATGTTTCTACACAGTTAATAGGATTTTCCTAATCATATTTGAGAAATTTTTTAAATATTTTATATTAAATTGTAATTATTGGATATTCTATTTATTAACTGTTTTGAAATATGTAATCTTTTTATTAGCATGTTTTTTTCTATTATAATTGATGCTGTATTTTTCTTGATTTTAGTGTTTGTTATTTTATGAGACATGATGATATTTCTGTTTTTCCATTGTTGCACTGCACACAGAGACTGGATTGTTGCGGTTTCCAGTTTTGTCTGCACAATTCTATTTATACTTTATGGTTTCTTCTTTATTTGGTGAGGGTCTGCCTGTCTTCTGCATGTGTAACCGAGGTGAGGGATTCTGCTAGTGTGCAGTTTCTGTGTAGGGATCAGTAGCAATCTAACTTCCTAATAAGAGGTGAATTGATGTTTTTGGTGCTGGTGCAATATTCATAATGTTGCCTTTTCATAAGTGAGGTTGTTACTGTCTGAATGCTGGCTGGTAGTGCTATTTTGGTATGAGAGGTTTACGATATTGCAATTCAGTTTACGCAAAACTTTGCAAGGGCTGAGTCCATGACTAACAATAGGCTTAATACCATATGGGTTCCAAATGTCTTTTGCAAAGTTTTGGGATTGGCACCACAGTAGTACAAGTAAATATAATATACATGTTGTTATAAATTATGTTTTAGCTCAGAAGACTGTGCTTTGAATGTCATTTTTTCATGTAAATTCAATTATAAATGCATAATTTTTAATTGTGAGTGCGGAGGGTAGGAGGTGCAAGTCTGTAAAGGTTTACCTAGGGTGCCTAATACTCGTGCACGAGCCCTGGCTGCACTAGCCCCATGTGGGAAAGCAGGAATCCATTTCAAGCTTTGTATCAGTGGCTGTCCCCAGTCTTAGATGCAGCAGTGATGCAAGCAGACTTCGCTATGGCTAAATCATCTTTTCTAGAAGAATCCAGTGGCATGGATCAATTCTGCTCCCTTACCCTGGAGTAAGTAGGCAGAGCAGAACCTGGAAATCTATAACTGTAAAATCAGCAGACTGTGTAGCTTGTGGGAATGACGGCTACTACTGGTGATTAATACCCTTATTCAATAAACATTCACATGGTTAATGCGACTCCAACACTGCTCTATGCTTCAACGGCAAGAGGAAATGTGGAAAAGAGGATTTGCATTCAGGCAACAACCAACAAAGTTGCACAGTCTGGGTAAACAAATAAGTGTGGGAGTAGCTTGCTTGTTGCGACGGTTACTACCCCAAACCACTTAAGCCTGATATCTCACTTTCAATGCATATCCAGCATAGATCTCTGCTACAACAGCAGGGGGAATAAAGAAATGAGGATTTACATTCAGACAACAACCAACAAGGCTGAATTGCACAGTCTGTGTAAACAAATAAGCGTGGGATTAGCTTGCTTATTGCGGTGGTTACTACCCCTAACAAATTAAGCCTGATACTTCACTTTGAATGCATATCCAGCGCAGCTAACTGCTTCAACGGCAGGGGGGAATGAAGAAATAGGATTTACATCCAGACAACATATAACAAGGCATTGATCTGAGCAGTATGAGTATACAAACATCGGGGTAACATGCTCGATACGACGGTTACTACCCTCAAACGTTAAGCCTTATACTTCACTTTGATGCACCTCCAACATTGCTCTCTGCATCAATGGCAGGGGTGAAAGGAAATTAGAATCAAAACATTACCAATAAGGGCCCTGAACTCAGCGGTTGGAGTAACAGATAAGAATGAGAAAATAAGTGTGAAAGCTTGCTGGGCAGACTGGATATGCCTATTGGTCTTCTTCTGCCGTCATTTCTATGTTTCTATGTTTCACACAGTCAATGGGAAGGCATTGGAGTAACCAGGGGGGGAGGAGGGGGGTTGGAGAATTGGAGGCAAGCTATAGTAAGAGAAAGGGAGCGGGTGAGCCAGGAGGAGATGCCTCTGCATTGTTAGTGAGGCTTCTGTCTGAGGTGGCTGGGCTGAGCTCTGAGAGGGGCAGATGGGCTGTGGAACCAAAGAGCCTCCTGGAGAGTGGGGGTGGGAAAGGGAGGGAGTGATGCTGGCTGGGGAAGGGCCGGCAGCAAGCAAGAACTTTACATAACGATGCATGAACACTCACTAGGTGGGTCATTTTCAAAAGCATTTACGTGCTTAAAACTGGGTTTTACAAGTGGAAATGCACTTTATGCATGTAAGTGAGCTTTTGAAAATTGCTACAATATATGCCATTGAATTGTCAATAGGTCTGAGACACGTAAGTGTACTGTAATTGTGTGAATGGGCTTTTGTAATTTGCTATGATAGTATGTTACATTTGCAGGTGTAACTTTTTTTAACATTACCTTCTGACTGGTAGATTTTAAAACCACTACGAGCGCCGAAGCTGGGAGATATGCACATAACTTGGCATGGTGCGCGCCGCACAGATTTTAAAACCTACACGGGTACGCGTGTATCTCCCGGTATGCTCACAAATACATTTTCACCAAAAGGTGCATGGCGTTGGCATGTCTGGGCGTGGTCTGGGCGGGCAATTGGCAGGACATGGGCAGGCCAGAACTGCAGCACGATGTCTGCGCGCAAGTCTTTATGCACACGAGCGCGTGCCAGAGTCCCCTACTGCGCTACTTTACTTCTGCTATGGACAGCGTGTAAGTCATGCAGCAAAAAAAACTCGGCTAGTCAGCGGGGTTTTAAGGGTCGGGCTAATAGGGTAAAAGGGAGGCAAGTTAGTTGGGGGTTTAGGAAGTCCTCTCCTTTACTGGGAACGAACTGGGGAGACAGGTAATTGTGTCGATGCGTGTATCTACTAAAGTTCCCCCCCCCACTTACACGCGCCAGTTGCCATTTGCATGCAGATGTGCCCGTCAATATAAAATTGTTCGCACATGTATGTGAGTGTAGCCAATTTTATAACACGCATGCGTCTACGCGCTTATATTGTAAAATCGACGCATCCATATGAGCACACCGGCAAATAAAATAAACAAAAATAAAACCGGAAGGACCAATTGGGCCTTTTTCTGCTGACATTTACAATGTTACTGGCTGGGGGGACTGCAGTTGAGTTTGCTCATCCCTGGCCTAGGGTGGGTGCTTCTTAGTTAGTTAGGAGAAAGGTAGAATTTCTGTTCGAGATCGTTTTGGCTCCAGGTCCCATGATGGAGCACAACGCTGCCCACACAGCACATATAACCCGGGGGGCCTATTGTGAAAATATCCCCCGGGCTGATATTCTCTTGCATTCCATCCATGATTCCTACCGTTCTATTGCTTCTTTGACCGTCGCCGCACACTGAGCCGAGGATTTCAACGCATTGTCCACAAGGACTCCAAGGTCTTTTCCCTGGGCGATGACTCCCAACACAAAATCCAGCACTGTGTATCCACAGTTGGGATTATTTTTCCCTCAAAAGCCTTCTGAAAGTTCAAATGCACCATATGAACCAGCTTACCTTTATCTGCATGGTTATTTACACCTTCAAAAAAGTCTAAAAGATTGGTACAGCAAGATTTACCTTGCAAAAAAAACCACTTTGACACTTCCCCTTTAAGCCAGGTCTATCTATATGGACAGAGATTTATTTTTAAGGATGGCTTCTACGTCAGGCTCCCCAGTCTATAGTTTCTGGATCACTCCTGCAGCTCTTTTTAAAACTCGGCGTTGCATTGGCCACCTTCCAGTCCTGAGGAATGGTGGCTGTTTAAAATGATTGTGCCGAAGTCTTTCATACATTAACAAAAAAAACCCCTCCATTGGTTGGCTGTAGTCAAAAGTACAAAAGGCCACAAACCTGCTGTGACTTAAAATAACAATGTCAATCAGGAGCAAAACAAAAATTCTAAATTATAGCAACACCTCCCCTCGTCTGACTCTGTCTCGGACGACTAATAGAAGCTGCTGCCAATTGCCTCCTCTGTTCCCCCTTGCTAATGTGCAAAGGTGGCAGATCATTTACCATTCTAGTAACAATGGGGTTTGCTCTCCAGCACAGCACAAGTGTTTCAAAGGTTAAGTCCTGGCCATGCCGAAATTGAGAAATCACCACTTTGGTTGATATTTTCTGTACTCCGTAAGTAGTACTGCAAACGAAGCTGCCATTTCCCTAATTTGTAATTGCATCACAGTAAGTAAGATTTATTAAAGGTTTCCATTATCATAAGCCCTTTGGGCACAAAAGGAGAGATTTTATTTTGTGGTGTTGCATGCCAACAAGACCCCATTTCAGATTATATCAATTTAAAGCACCAATTAAAAAAAAAAATACAGGAAATTATTTGGAGCGGTGACCTTATAGAACAACTGAGGTATGTGATTTTAGCCACTGGTGAGTCACAGAGGTAATATTGGCCTAGGGTTTATTTATTTGAAAAAATTTCTATTCTGCACACATATATAGGACTGTCCATGGTGGATTACAAAAATACACATATATAATATTAAAAACAACAGAAGAACATAATCACACACTAAAACTACCTAGGTCTGATTGGATTGCCACTCAATGCAATTTAAGGCCTTCCATGTACATAAGTATGTCTTAAAGGCTTTTTAAAATGATGTCTGTAAATTGCACAGACCACAGTTGCTCAGAGAAGGGGTTACAGTAACGTGAACCACTCACTGAGAAAGGCCTCTCTTGCATAATTTCTAGGTGGGCTGTTTTGGGGATAGCATTTCCAGCAGATGTTTAGTTGCAGATCGGAGAGATCATGACTGTTTACATATGCATAACATGATTCAATAGTTTGTGTATAATAAAGGCAATCTTATGCAAGATCTGCCTCTTTGTTGGTAAGCAGTGTAATGCTGAGAGTATGGGTGTTACGTGATCGCGCATCCTAGCTCCCAGCAGGATCCTGGCGGTAGAATTCTGCTGCACCACCTGCATTGCGCGAATGGTGCTCACCGGGAATTGGAATAATCCAGGCCATTTAGAATAAGAGATTGGAGTAAACAGCTAAAATCTTGTGACTCCAGCAGTGCTCTCAGATGCTTCAAAAGGTGCAATTTAAAAAATGATTTCACCACTTCGCTAATTTGAGCTTTCATGGACAAACTGGAATCGATTTGATGCTCCTGGATTTTGCACCTTTGGAGAAACAGGGATGGTAACCAGGGGTAGAATAATTGAACTGCTTCCTCAGCTCTGTTTCTTTTGCCCTTCCCCTTTTATGAGAGAGGTCGTATGCGAGTGTTTGGGCTCTGTCTCTCTCTAGCTTTGCCCATCTTTAGTCTTTTCTGTTTTATGGAGCCATCACTAAATCGGCTGCAGTGAGAAAGACATTGCAACTTCTCTCTTTCTCTTCCTAAAAACAGTAACAGAATTCAAAAAAGCATGAGATAAATATAGATGATCACGGAGGGGGGGGGCTCAAACAGCCGTGGTATGAATGCGTGACCTCTCAGAGCTGCAACTACAACAGCCTCGGGCTTCCAAGGAGCTCCGAGTGACCTGCCTGGAGGGATCATTGAAAGCCAAACTTTAATGAGCACGGGGTGGCCGCATACGCTTCACAACAGCCTCGCTAACCTTGGTGGCAGCAGGGATTAGTGCAAAACTTGGCAATAAGATATAGAGGGGGGCCTGGTTGTTTGGCCTAAGCATTAGTCTTGTAAGAAGCAAACTTTTAGGATGGCGAGACCTGAAATAGACTGCTAGCGGAGGTGGTGGAGGCTATCGCAGCAACAGATGTTTGCCAGGTGAGAGACAGATAGGAAGGGCAGGTGGAGGAAAAGGTCTGAGAAGTCAGGAAAAAGACCTAATGAAGGAGGGAGAATATGCTGAGTTGCACATGGAAATGTTTCTACCTGGAGTGGCTGAATCTCCGCTGGGCAGACAAGAAGAGTCACTTTGGTCTCTCTCTCTCTCTGCCATCATTTGCTGTGTTACTAAGTAAAAGGGTGGCTCTGATTCAGTTGCAAAACTGCATCTAGTTCACCTTTTGTTTGCTGCCTTTCTTCTCCCTCCCTTCAGTGCATTTCAGTGATAGCTAAATTCATTCCCCCCTTTCTCCTTCAAAATCTCCTCTCAAGCACTTTCAGATATTGGCATGTGTGCAAACGGGGTCTCTCTGTGTATCCATTGTGAATGCACTTTGAAAGACCAATGAGTTTAATTTCTTATTTTTCAAATAAGTCGCCTATCAGACCCATTACTCCATCCTGGTTTGTGAAATCCTTTTGAACCTGACTAAATCTTTTAAAAAGATTAGCGCTAAAACATCAGTTACGCTGCTATCAATGAACTCTTGTCTCTTCAAGCTTAACGTGGATTGATCCGTGGCATACAAATAACCTTCAGTTCTAGAGGCAATGTGAACTAATTAATTATATAATGCTGCCATCCACAGAAGGACTTCATTGTTTGCACTATCGCACTCAAGGAATAAAATAATGTGGTAGGCACACAGTGACTGATGATAACTCTGTTTGTCCTTTCTATTCAAGCAAAAGTACTAGCCATTGTGGGGGGTTTTTTCAGCACAAGGGTTATTCAATTAAAACTTGCTGATTTAACGCCTGGCTGTTTTCTGGTTTTTCATTATGAAGTAAAAAAAAAAAAAATGGCTGTGGATATTAGATAAGTCAGGCCAAAGGAGTCCTCAGTGTGTACAGAAGAGGCCAAATCACGTCTGTGAAACTGAAATGTCTTTTCCCTCCCCATGCGTGTTTTAGCATTACAGACCTGCAAATAGAGAACCTAGTCTCTTAGCATATTAAGATATTACCCTTCCAGGCTTGGGCTTGGTGTGTGCCAAGCTTGGGGATGTTCATCTCCATTCCTTTCGTTTCCAAAAAGCATGTGGCAGTGGGACAGAAGTGACGAGGGATTGCTCTTGCCCCATTGAAGAATATCAACCTGGTAAGATGATTTTCGGGGGGGGGTGGAAGGGAAATTGTGAGGATAGCCCAGGAATATTTTGGGGGGGGGAGACAATGTTGACATTTTTTTTGTTTATTTTTTCAGATTTTGCTTGTTGGAATTTTTCATTTTAAATAAATGGAAAAAAAAAAAAAAAGAAACGAACAAAAGAAACTCATCTTCCTCCCCAAATAAAAGGAAAAAAAGTCTGTGTACAGCCCTAGTGGTTATCTGTCTTTTAACAGGCGATTTCCAGACCACGGTAAAACACGCTTTGATAAATGCCAAGATTTATTGCTGATTCTTGTTCAGCCATTTCTTGGGGGGGGGGGGGGGCAGGCAGGGTGTTTGGTGCTCACCAGGACTATTCTGTTCTCTCCCCTGCTTCTCTCTGTAACTTCTTCCCCCTAGACACACATACACCAGGAAGTCAGCTTGAAGTCCATATTCAGAGGCATCTTGCCAAGTAGCTCAGACGTTTTCCAGCTAAATGAATATTTGGGCACAGATCTGGCTACATTTTAGCTGGATATCTTATTATCCGGCCAAAAGATTATTATTAGGGGCATTCCAGGGAGGAGTTAGATTATCCGGGTACTGTGATATTCTGAGTAGGTCAGATAACTTTATCTGCCTAAGTCTGCTCATGCCAAAGAGCTGCGCTAAAGTTATCTGCTATCTTTAAGATAACAGATAAATTCAATAATACAGTTCCACTATTGACTATTCCTTCCAGAGTTAGCCGGATAAGTTCATCTGGCTAAGGGCCAGATTCGTTAAGGCTTTTCTCCCATTTTCTTTCTATGGGAAAACCCCTTAAAGGTAGCTTTAATAATATGCACATGGATGTCCATGTGCGCGCAGATTTTCTAACATGTGCGTGTCATCATTTTATATCGGCGCGCGTGCGGAAGGGGGGAGGGGGAATTTTTGAAGTTGTGCGCGGCGACGCGAATGGCCGGATTCCCACTTCCCTCCCAGTCCGCTCTGCTAAAGGAGTGGACGTCCCCTAACTAACCTGCCTCCCTTTTCCCCTAATCACCCCCACCCCTAAAACCCCGCTGCCTATCCTATTTTTTTTTTTTTGTTTGTTTTGCTACTTACCCGAGGGTCTGGAGCAATAGCAGCTTGCGCGGCTCCGTCGATCCCGGCGCGAGCAGCCCGCCCATACCCCTCCCCCGGCCTGCCCCTTTTTTAAAAATAACTTTGTTGTGCGTGTACCAGGAGATACGAGCGTGGCCGTGAGCATTTGAAAATGCCGCTGCTGCGTAACTTTACTTCTGCTATAGATTTATTTATTTATTTATTTATTTATAACTTTTATATACCGGCATTCGTAAAAAAAAAAACATCATGTCGGTTTACAGACAACTGAGAAAGGAAATTACAATGATAGATGGAGGAAGGATAGGAAGTTAAAAGGTGACAACTTTACTGTAGAGCCAACGGGCGCCACAGTTATTAAATGAGATTACATGTGGTTAGTACATGTATAGATGACGCGTAAGTAATAAAACAAAAAGATCTAGGCAGATCAGCGGGGGTTTTAAGGGTCGGGGCTAACAGGGGGGAAGGAAGGTTATTAAACTACAGGGGTTTGGAACACCTGTTCCTTAACTGGGCGTACTGGGAATGAACTGGGAAAACTGGCAATGGCGTCGGCCTGCCTTCCTATTAAAATCCCCCTATTTACGCAGTAGAAGCGGGATTTGCCTGCACAGGTGCGCGCCCACTTAAAATTGCACGTGCGTGTGCGTTCGGCCAGGCTGTTCTATAACATGCGCACGTTTGTTATAAAATAGCCTAGTCCCGGGTGCGCAGCAACAAACGCACGCACACGTCTGCCCACACGCCACTATGAAAGTTACCATCCTTATGTACAATCCTTACTCCTGAGAGCTTACAATCTGACCAAGACAGACAGACAGTATGCACACCGAAAAACAAACAAGGCTTTGGAGTTAAAACAGCAAGGCCATGACTGAGAGGCTTTATGAGGAGGGTCACTTTTATTGGAGTAGTAGCAAGATCTGATGTTCGGAGAGCTCTGGTTTGTAAGTCGTTGGCTATTAACCTTCCCTTATCTGGAATGGCAGCCCCTGTTCTGTCCAGGACGAAGAAGTGAACTCCCCGGCTTGGTAATTCTGTTCCATGAGCGGGAAGGGGTGAGCTTTCAGGCTGCGTTTGTACCGGGTAAGAGAGGGGCCCGGCACACGCGTTGAGGAAGCCTTTTCAGGCATGTAGTGCGAAGGGGTGTAAGGCGCCGAGACAAGATTTGGGGATGGGGGGGGGGGGGGGCAAGGAAGGGTACAGATAAACGCAGCTTACCTAGGTTAAAATCGATTCTTCCTTTCTCACTGCAATGTTAGCTATCATCAAAATGAATTATACCTGAGTTTTATCTGCCTTCAGATTAACAGTTTTCATTCAGATTTGTTAATTTAAGATGAATGGCAGGCTGGGTGCCATTTACTATGCCAGTAAGATTTGTCTCACTGCTAGGGGAGAAACACAAATCTATTCTGAATTGATGCTTTTAGAGGTTCAAGTATAAATAATGTGCCATAAGCAGCAGGCAAAATAAATAAGTGGAAATAAAACTGCTACTGCACTTAGAAAACTCCATGGATGAAGACTCAATCACAGGCCGTGCTATAACATTTAGCAGATTGTAGGAGATTAAAAACACACCCTGGTGTGTCCTGCCACATTGGGAGAACCAGTGCTATCTGGGTGGGCTGCAATACTTGATTACCCAAGATATAGATGCATTTTGTGTTTTATTTCTCTGTCCACATCAGCTGTTGTTGTTGTTTTTTGTTTTTTTTTTTTAATTTAGAATTTTATTTAAAGTCACAAATGAAGAAAATTAACAGACGTTTGGGGAAGCAAGTTGACTGGATAAACAGGATACAGGAAATGTGCTGGATGGACAGCTTCCCACTCAAAACAAAAAGCATTTTCTTTCGTTTTGTCCCCATATTGATAATAAATAGAAAAGTTGTCATTAAAAAAAAAAAAAAAGCAGAAAGGAACCTCACCAGACCACCCTGTCCTCTCTCTCCCCCTCACAACCTCTGTGGGCAGATGAGAAAAATGTACGTAATCAAAGCCAGGAGCCTGGACCCCCATTCACCTGCTTTATCATGGAATCTGCCAGAAAAGAAAAATAAATTGAAAGACAATGTCGTAAGAGCCATCTGGAATTTATTCTCTGTAGTCAATCTTTTTTGGAATAAGGAATCCATTTCACACGTGCTCCCCGTGTCTTTCACCCACTCACTCATCAGGGGGGCATGTTCCCCCTTGCAAGCATCACACAGGATTTGCCTAATCAGGCCTTTTATGCCAGTGCAGTCTTCAACATTTGGCCCATACAAAGTGGAAGAAAGCCCAAGAGAAATGTTCCGCAGTCCTCTGTAAGGTGGAGTCCCTACCACTTCTTTCATAATTTCCGTTAATCTCCAGAAATTCTGCAGGATCGCACAGAAGCGAGCCGCTCGTACCATGGTTTCTCCAGCAATTCTCCTCCCTGTGATGGTAGATAGTCTATAATGGAACAGGGGTGAGAGGGGCTCGACAAGGAATTTCATACTTCTTTTCGCATATTAATGCTGAAAGTCAATAACATTTTGTAAATGTAAAAGGCATCCAGAGAAGCGACCATACCCAGCTCTTGATCTATACCTGAATAGCCGGAAAAGAGACATCTAGCTTCTTCCTCTGTCTGACTTAACCTACCTCTGGTTTGAATGCTTTTAAAGACCAGTTTCAACAGCTGATAATAGATATATTAGATGAGGTTTGAAAGCTGTAGGAAGGCAAAAAAAACAGGAGGTCCTCCAACTCAGAACTCTCCTGAAAGCTAGGCATGAAGCTTAAAATGCCTTCCCGAAACAGGAGAATGTAACTAGGGGCTGAGCTCTATAGTCTGTCCTGCACCCTTCCAAGCTATACTTGAGTACAGTATACCCTAATTAACAAGCATTCATTTGAAGAAAAAAAAACAACTCAGAGCTTTCTTAGCACAAAAGGATCTCCATGCTCGACTGATCATAAGAGTGCCCAGGTCATCTTTGCCTACCGGAAACGACTACAGAGGGCAATCCTGAAAATTGTCTTTCTCCAGCTCTTCCCAGTGTTGATGGGGGCCAGGTTTGCATCACTGCACTGAGGTAACAGGCAGATATGCTTGGTAATAAGTCTGAAAATCGGGAAGGCCTAATCCTCCCTCCTCTCTTTTAAGCACTTTCCTAAATTTCCAGTGTCCCCAATTACTCTAGGGTGGGAAAGAAAGAAAACTCTTGGGAATTTTGGCACAAGCTTAGAGAAAAGAAACAAAGCCCAATGCACTGTAACCAGTGAGCATATGAATTGTTTTGATCATTTTAACTGAATTTAAACAGAGAAACATGATGGCAGAAAAAGTCCGTATAGCTTATCTAGTCTGCCTATCTGACCAACCAATTTGGTTTTACAATTCCCATCCCTCCTTCAGAAATCCCCTCTGTTTATCTCATGCTTTCTTGTATTCAGATACTGCTTTTGTTTCCACCACTTCCACTGGGAGTCTGTTCCACACATTCACCACCTTCTCTGTAACAAAATATCTCCTAAGATTACTTCTAGTCTACCTCCTATCACCCCCTTGTCTAGAGCCTCCTTTCCATTGAAAAAGGCCCATGTCATGTATATGGAAACATCTCTATCATATCTCCTCTATCTTGCATTTGTTACTCACTCACCCAACACCGCCGGTGGTCAGGACCTCTCACTCGCAGCAGATGCCGGCCAACCTCCACCCACAAGGCAGGACGCTGTCCATTTATGGTATGCGCACAGCCAGCATCCCCAGATTTAAAGGACTCAGGCTGGGAACATGCCGCGGCGCCCCCGAGATGATGTCACTGCCAGAGCCCTATTTAAGGGCTTTCCTGCTGCCTCCTCTTTGGCTCTGCAAAGGGTTACCTGCATCGTTGTAGTGTGAGTTGCTGCTCCTCATCTCTCCAAGCCTTGCTTGCCACTTCTCTCCGAGTCCTGTCTGCCTTGTCTCTCCAGCCCTCCCTGCCTCTCCTCCCCTGCCCAGCCTGCTTTGCCATCTCCAGTCCCTTTCCTTGCCTATCTTCACACTGACGTATGGACTTTACCTCAGCCTGGACAATGACCATGCTTGCTTTCTGACTGCCTCTAACCCTAGCCTGACTCTGGACCTATGCTCCAACCTTGTACTAAGAGGCTCCAGCCTAAGACCTGCTGGCCCCGGAACCCGAGGGCTCAACCTAAGGAAAAAGGGGCTGGTAGAGGTGAAACTCCAGAACTGTCTCTTCTCTCCTAGTTCCACCATCTGTCAATGGAGACCTACAGGACCTTCCCTGTAGGTTGAGCTAACTCCACCACAGCAACAAGGGTCAATGACTCTTACAGCCTTTCCTTTAGGGTATTAATGTTTAGATCTTTAAATCTATCCCCATATGCTTTAGAACAAAAACCACTGACCATTTTAGTAGTCACCCTTTGGACTGAATCTAACTGGTTTATATCCTTTTGAAGGTGTGGTCCATTCCTCTCCATATGCATCCAAACATCTTTCTGGCTTTTGCTGTCTCTTTATCCACCTGTTTGGCCACTTTAAGATCATCAGGTACAATCAGCCCCACATCCCACTTAGAATTTCACCCCTAATACTATACCTCTCTCTTAGGTTTTTGCATCTTAAAAGTATGACTCTGCATCTTTTTATCATTAAATCTTAGCTGCCAGACCCTAGACCATTCTTCGAGCTTCACTAGATTCCTCCTCATATTTTCCACATATTCTTGGCTGTCTACCCTGTTACAGATTTTGGTATAATTGACAAAAAGATAAACCATTCTCAACAATCCTTCCCCTATGTCACTCATGAAAATGTTGAAAAGAATTGGTGCAAGGACCAATCCCTGCAGTACACCCCCTTCCCAGAGTAAACTCCATTTCCATTACCTTTTGTCACCTCCCAATCAGCCAGTTTCTAACCTAGTCTGTCACTTTAGGTCCCATACCAAAGGCACTCATTTTATTTATAAGTCACCTATGTGGAACTGTGTCAAAGGCCTTACTGAAATCCAAGTACACTACATCTAGCACTCTTCCTTGATCCAACTCTCTGGTCACCCAATCAAAGAAATTGACCAGATTCATCTGACAAGATCTACCTTTGGTAAAACCATGCTGCCTCGGATCTTGCAATCCATTGCATTCCAAAAATTGCACCATCCTCTGTTTTAGTAGCGATTCCTGTAGTTCCCAGCCACCTCCTTACTTTTCCTTGACTCTTCCTTGTCATTTAAACCACAATTACAGCAGCTATAAACTGCATAATAGATCCAAGTGATTTTTGTACCATCTTACAAGCAATTATTCTTACTTGTATCAATTATTGTAATTCGCTGTAATATGTGTTGCTAAGCTCTTATATTAAAGTTTCGTAGATTTTGCAGAATTTCGCGGCCCTCCTGATTCCTGGCGGGCATCGGACTGAGCACATAATGCCCATTGGCTGCCCTTACAACAGTGTTTGAAATTTAAAGTTTTAACAATTATATTTAAGGTACTAAAGCTTAGGGGCACTACCTACTTTAAATCTCTTCTCATCCCTTACACCCTGGCATGGCCATTGTGGAAATATTTTGCTTTTGGTATGCACCGTTAAAATTGTCTGGCTGACTAGCACTAAAAAATTGTGCATTCTTTGTTGTAGAACCTGACTGCTGGCATCGTCTTCCAGATAATATAAGAGAGAGCAACGATTTAGTAATGCTTCGGAGACAGCTTAAGACATTTGTATTCACAAGAGGCTTTTGGAAATATCTAAGAAGATATGTTTAGGCCAATAAACAGGTAGCTCAGACTGTTATTTTAAATATTGTTCTACGTATTGGTTTTATATTCACTTGTCATTATTGTAATTTGTTTTGTTGTATTATTACCATTGTACTCGCTTAGCACTAATTTGTTATAGGTAAATAATAAAGATTTCTATAAATAAATAAATTGAAAAATACACTTCTCAATTTTCTGGAGCCTTCATTCCTAGCAAACAGATACAGGTAGATTTACTAAGCTGTGATAAGAGTACAACGTGCGTGAAACACTCTTAATTGCCCGATATATCCATATTACAGTGATATCATGTGATATTCATGAAATAATGTGTTTTTCACATAAAGGTCCTCCCCTATTGAAATTAGCTGCTTTGCATGCATTTGCATGCATAAAATGTATTAATGCATGCAATGCAGCTAGAGCATAGGTAATCCTAAGATGGTAACTATTAAACAGCCATGTCGGCGCACATGTACATGAGTATGCCGGCTGGCGCCATTTTATAACATAACGCGCATATATGCAGGCATGATATAAAATAGGGGGGAATTTTAGTAGCTATGCGCGCCGAACTTAATTACCAGTTTCCCCAGTCCATTCCCATTTTGCCCAGTTATAGGCTAGGACATTCTAAAACCCCCCCCCCCCCCTAGTTAATAAGCCTTCCTTTTACCCTTTTAGCCCCAACCCTTAAAATGTAGCTAACTAGCCTCCTTTTTTTTGTTTTTATTAGTTACATGCCATCCACAGCAGAAGTAAAGTTACGTAGATAGGGACTCCGGCGTGAGCTCGTGCGCAGAAATTCTTCCGTGCCGGTTTCATTCATATTTCCTGGAATGCTCGTGCCCCGTCCAGACCCCACCCCTTTTATGTAAAAGCTTTTTTGTGTGCGTACCGTGAGATATGCGCATACTTGCACACTTTTTAGAATCCGTGTAGTGTGTGTGCCAGCCCAGCTTCTGCGCGTATCTCCCGGCTTCGGCGTGCATAGGGCTTTTAAAATTCACCTTTAAGCAAATGCAATAACACAGCTTGCCTACAAAAAAAGCAAACTTATGGTAGGAATTAATGGTTTTTGGGTGTGAGTTCACACAGTAATTTTAATAAGTTTGGTTTAAATAAATAAGTTTAACTTAAATAAAAAAGATAAAAAAATATAAGAGTAGGTTAAGTGTGGGTTCTGAATGGTGCATAATTGTATTTACCCCCACGGTTGTGGATTAATAGTGGTGGATTACAAAAAAAGCAAGCCAGGTTATTATCCCGCAAACTTAGAAGTTGTCGATGAACGAACCCGTGGGCAACGGGACCCTAACATGCATCCGATTGTCCCTGGGATGCTTCTTAAAAGGCCAAGTGGCCCAAAAATAAGTCCCTGTCCAAAAGGGGCAAAGGCCGGTCAGCAGTCATTTTGGAAAATGGTGTTGACCGGCCCCAGAGCAAGGGGGCACTCCAGGCTGCCCTGGATCACCAGAGATGTCATAAAGGAATGAGGGGATCCAGGGGACAAGGGGAGGTTCATGGTCCCCGTTTATTTTCAATGTAAAGGGCCAGGGATTCTATTCCATGGAAGGGGGCGGGGCGTCTGGGATGGGAAGATGCCTGGGGGGGGGGGGGCAGTTGAACCAGGGGTTTACTCAAAGGGGAGGGGTTTTGTGAAGGGGCAGTGTGATGCCAAATGCCATTAAAATCATTTATTTTTAATTTTGTTTTTACTGTGGAGCCACCTTGGCATTTGGCAGGGGTGGTGTGGGACAGGGGTCTATGAAGACCCAGAAGATATTTTATACTTTGGGAGGAGGGGCTTATTTTTGGGCCGTGCGGCCCTTTAATAGATGGCCTCAGATGAAGGGGGCCTTCAGCGTGGATTTTCCCCTGTTTCCTCGCAATATTTTTTAATACCGGTTTTTTTTCCACAATAAAAAATATCAGGGGGAAAGTGCAGCAGTATTTTGCTGGGGATGGCCATATCTCATGGGAACTCTTCCCTGTGATATTCTGCCCCTCCCACTGTAAAATATCACAGTATAGTAGATCTCCTCCATTATTTGTAGACTACAAATTGCAAAAATCTGCTGTTAAATATATTCCGAGTTTGTTGTCAGACCATCTCAGAGCAGAAGCCCTTTAAGCTTGCCATGACCTCTTCCCCCACTATTACTGGCAATACTGCAGACTTGTAAAAGTTTACTTTATTTGATAATTGCTTATGAATGACCACAGAGTGATATAGTGCAAACAATGTGCCATCAAGATCAACAATTAATTTAAGTCTTTTTATAAATAACATAAAATATAAAATGTTAACTTGGAAATCCTGGATACTATTTCCCAAATTGTTACACATGAAGCTAGTGCTTCACCGAAATGGGTATGACAGAAGACACTGGCTGGGGAGCTCACATAACCCCATTAGGCTAGTTTGTTTTGAGCTGTTAGAATGGAGCTGTTATTATACAGAGCCAAGCAGTTATTATACAGGACAGGAAAACAGAGATGCATAATGGTTGTGATTTTATATTTTGATGTGTTGTCTTATTGCTGTTTTTATGATTATGCTTTATTTTTTATTCTGTACAGTGCTTGATTTATATTTCATATGTTATAAAAGCGGTTTATAAATGAATAAATAAAAACATGAAATGAATCCTATCTAGCAGCAGTGTTGACATGGACCATGTTTCAGTGTAATTTGCATGCTTCAGGGGAGTGGTTTTAATCTTTCCTAAATGCAGTTCACATTTCTTTATGTCTAAATTACACAAGAAAGACTATCTTTTGCCTTTGAACTTGCTCTCTCCGCTTTCTCTCTCTGTGCATCACATCACTGAAATATCCTCCTTGGTAAATTGACAAACTAAACAGTAGGAAATCACTTGGACCAGATGGTGTACATCCCAGCATTCTGAAAGAACTAAAAAATGTAAATTGCAGAGCTATTACTAATAATTTGTGAATTATCATTAAAATCATCTATTGAACATGAAGATTGGAGGGTGGCCAATGTAACGTCAATCTTTAAGAAAGGCTCAGGTGATCCAGGAACTATAGACCAGTGAGCCTGATGACAGTGCCATGAAAAATGGTAAAAACTATTCTAAAGAACAAAATTACTGAACATATAGACATGGTTTACTCAAGTGAAGTCTTGCCTCACCAATATGATACATTTTTTGAAGGGGTTAACATATGGTAAGCCAGTGGATATAGTATATCTGGATTTTCAGAAAGCATTTAACACAGTTCTATTGTGAATTGCAAACGGGTTAAATCACAAACAGACTGGAAGAAATTGCAAGAGGAGCTTGTGAGACTGGGAGCCTAGGCTTTCAATTGGCATATAGGTGACTTTAATTTGCACCTAGGGGGATTTTTAAAAAATGTTTTCTTTGTTATCATCATTTGGATTATTTCTGCAGAATTATATCCTCGCTCACAGGGCTGGTCATGCTCTCGATCAGTTGATGGTTTTGGAGCCTTACATGGTCTTTGATTCCATTACCATTTTGACCATTTCTCCCATGCCCTAGTCTGATCAGATTTTGATAACTTTTAATTTATTGATAAAAAGTGAGGACATCTAAAGCTACTGGAGATCCCTGGAGTTAAAGAGACCCATTTACAAGTGCCATTTGCACATCCAAATGCAGATGAAATTTAATGTGGGCAAGTGCAAGGTGATGCATATAGGGAAAAGTAATCCATGCTGTAGTTACACAATGTTAGGTTCCATATTAGGAGTTACTACCCAAGAAAAAGATCTAAGTGTCATAGTGGATAACACATTGAAATCGTCGGCTCAGTGTGCTGCCGGGGTCAAAAAAGCAAACAGAATGCTAGGAATTATTAGGAAGGGAATGGTTAATAAAACAGAAAATGTCATAATGACTCTGTATCGCTCCATGGTGAGACCGCACCTTGAATACTGTGTATAATTCTGGTCGCCGCATCTCAAAAAAGATATAGTTGCGATGGAGAAGGTACAGAGAAGGGCAACCAAAATGATAAAGGGGATGGAACAGCTCCCCTATGAGGAAAGGCTGAAGAGGTTAGGGCTGTTCAGCTTGGAGAAGAGATGACTCAGGGGGGGATATGATAGAGGTGTTTAAGATCATGAGAGGTCTAGAACGGGTAGATGTGAATTGGTAATTTACTGTTTCGGATAATAGAAGGACTAGGGGGAACTCCATGAAGTTAGCAAGTAGCATATTTACTCAACGCACAATTAAACTCTGGAATTTGTTGCCAGAGAATGTGGTTAGTGCAGTTAGTATAGCTGTGTTTAAAAAAGGATTGGATAAGTTCTTGGAGGAGAAGTCCATTACCTGCTATTGAGTTCACTTGGAGAATAGCCACTGCCATTGGCAATGGTTGCATGGAATGGACTTGGTTTTTGGGTGCTTGCCAGGTTCTTGTGGCCTGGATTGGCCACTGTTGGAAACAGGATGCTGGGCTTGATGGACCCTTGGGCTGACCCAGTATGGCATTTTCTTATGTTCTTATGTTCTTATATTTAAAACTAATCAGAGAATATTTTTTTTCACTCAACCCACAATTAAGCGCTGGAATTTGTTGCCAGAGGATGTGGTTAATGCAGTTAGTATAGCTGAGTTTAAAAAAGGTTTGGATAAATTCTTGGAGGAGAAGTCCATTAACTGCTATTAAATCAAGTTGACTTAGGGAATAGCCACTGCTATTAAGTGCCTGTTCTCGCCCTCGCTCCACCCTCTCTACCTTACAGACGGCTCCCTTCGGGTCTGATGGACAGATGCTGCCGCAGCTTCTCCTCACCATACTTCCTGGAATCCCTGGGCTGACCTGACGTTGCGGATCCGCCATGTTCCTGATGACGTAAGGGCGCGCACGCGCTCCAGAGTTTGTACCGGCAAGGGCGCGAACCTCGGGGGCGTCCCCCTGTAGTGACATCATCTGCTTCCACCTTAAAAGGTCTTTGCTTGCAACTACGAGTTGAGTTAGCATGGTGTTTGATTGCGGGGATTATTCCGACCCGCTTCATCCTCCGCTGCTCTGCCTCCACCACCTTACCTAGGGGTACCCGCTCCTCAGGGGCCCCACTCTCTCTTCTTGATTTCAGATTGCTAAGACGGGATCCGGTACTCTCTCCTCGAGGGCCTACGTCCCCTGAATGCTCAGAAGACTCCTTACTACCTGGAAGCGATCGCAGACATGAACACAGTGAGTTCTATTACAGATAGGAATCGGTACTCGCTCCATGAGGGCCTATGTTCCTAAAACCCTCCAAAGCCTCTCTTCTATTCCATAAGCCATCTCATACACAGATATTGTGAGTTCTCATTCCAGACTGCATATTGGAACCAACACTTGCCTACGGCTCCTGTTCCTGAATGTACTGAAGACTCTCTGTTGCATAGAAGCCACTACAGATATCTACAATTGTGAGTGTATCATCTTCTACTGGTTAGGTATTCAGCATACCCTGGCTACTCACTATCTATAGTCTCTCTCTACAGCAGACAAGCTTCGGCTTTTTACTGATTTGAAGATT
Organism: Rhinatrema bivittatum; assembly: GCF_901001135.1. Classification (NCBI taxonomy): domain Eukaryota; kingdom Metazoa; phylum Chordata; class Amphibia; order Gymnophiona; family Rhinatrematidae; genus Rhinatrema; species Rhinatrema bivittatum. Next base: position 17,104,708 of record NC_042618.1, read on the forward strand.
TCTAGGAAGACATTAAAGAGTTTATTAGTTATTGAAGCTTTTTCATGAACATTTTGTATAATGTTTATAAATTATTATTTTGTTATATGTTTTATTTTTTGCTTTGTCATGTACATATTACAATTGTGCTTTAATGTTCCATTGTAAACCGCTGAGCACAACAATATTACTATCAGTGGACTAGAAATATGTTAAATAAGTAATTAATTAAGTAAGTAAATAAAATAATGTGGACAAGTGCAAAGTGATACACATAGGACCGGATTTTAAAAAGGTTACGCGTGCCAGGCCTATTTTAAAAAGGCCCGGCGATGCGTGTAAACCTCTGGGACATGTGTAAGTATCGGGGCTTTACTAAAGGGGACGGTCTGGGGGCAGGGTGGGGTGGTCTGAGGATGGGGCGGGGCGGGGCCTCCGACAGAGTGGCCATTGCTGCTGTGTTGGAGGATCGCATGCCGGCAGGCTGCCGGCGCGCGCAAAAGGTAAAATAAACATTTTGGAGGGGTTAGGGTAGGGCTGGGGAGGGAAAGGTTAGGGAAAGGGGTGGGAAGGTTAGGTTAGGGGGAAGGGAGGTTCCCTTCCAAGCCACTCCGCTTTGAAAAATTGGGCTAAAGTCCACACGTGTATTGTGCACACAAACTGTAGCCCTACCCGGACCACTGAAATTTACCCAAAGAAATGGGCTTTTCAAAAAATGCCCTGCCCAGTAAGGGGTAGATTTTCATAGGTGCGTGCGCTTGCACACATGGACTGACCAATTTTATAACGCACAGGGGATAAAGTTCTGCAAATTCGCACGGTGATGCATCACAACCTTCCCCAGTTCCCTCTCAGTCCACTCCAATTAAGGAGCGGACTGGGAGGGAACTTCCCTACCCCCTACCCTAACCTCCCTTCCCCTTCTCCCCTCCCCTCCCCTCCCCAACCCCTAAACCCTTTCTCCTACCTTTTTCAAATTTTATTTTGTTGCTTACTGCTCTATTGGAGCAGTAGCAACTTGTGCACACCTTCCGTCCCTTCCCTGGTACAGCGGCAAATGGCTGCTGTACCGGCTGCCTCCAGCCCCTTTTCTTCGGCTCGGCACTTCTGAGGGTAAAGGGAGTTACGCGTGTGGCCGGGCCCCTTTGAAAATGTGTGCGGCGTCTGCAAGGCCCGGCCATGCATGTAACCTCTGTTTTTAACGCACGCAGGGGATTAAAAATCAGGCTGTAAGTGGGTAAAAGAACATTATATAGGGCCTGTCTGCACCAGCAGTGTGGGCAGCGTTGGGAATTAGCAAGTAGATTTTAAAAGGCCTGTGCGCATTAAATCAGGGAGATACACACGTGGCTGGGCCTTGCATGCGCTGAGCACATTTTAAAAAGGCCCGATCATGCACATATCTCCTGATAAGCGCAGAAGTGCCAGGTCTGAAGAAAGGGGCAGGCTGGGAGCGGGGTCTGGGCAGGGAGGAGCGGGGAGGAGGACGTCCGGGACAGTGGCCATTAGGCCTTGTCCTGGGGAAGCACGCGCCGGGTGCTGGCTGGCACGCAGAACTTACTCCTGCTCAGAGGAGTGGGTAAGCTCAACAAGAAAATAAACCCTGTTTAGGGTAGGTTTAGGGATTAGGGAGGAGGATAGGGTTAGGGTTAGGGAACTGGGCAAAGGCCCGATTGCGTCACCGCACAATTCTTTTAAAATCCACTCCCCCGTGTGCGGAGGAGGCCATCCGCCTGCACAAGTGTGCATGGACATTGAAATCCAGCACGTATGTGCACACAGGAATCGTATTTTATAACATGCGCGTGCCGACACGTGGGTTCAAAAAAGGTTTGGATAAGTTCTTGGAGGAGAAGTCCATTAGCTGCTATTAATCAAGTTTACTTAGGGAATAGCCACTGCTATTAATTGCATCAGTAGCATGGGATCTTCTTAGTGTTTGGGTAATTGCCAGGTTCTTGTGGCCTGGTTTGGCCTCTGTTGGAAACAGGATGCTGGGCTTGATGGACCCTTGGTCTGACCCAGCATGGCAGGTTCTTATGTTCTTAATGGAGAATCTACCATCCTGCCCAGTCCATGGAGCTTAAGCGAAAGGATTCCTGGTGTTTGTCAACAAATTTTCTCTCCTTCTCTCACCTCCAGGCCTAGGGGCAGGCCCGGATTTAGACATAGGCAATTGCCTCCAGTGCCAAATTTTCATAGGTGCCAAAGCATCGCCGCTACTGCCATGTTTTCATCCAGATCTTCTGCCACGCCACCACTTGTCTCCTCTAGGTATCCCTGGCTCCACAACGGTTGCAACAGCAGCAACAGCAGCAACTGGAAATTTTAAAAAATCAGCACAGGGCTTTCTGCATCCCTGGTGTGCTGACAGTCACCGTGGGGCCCTGCCACCCTCCTCTCTCATGGGCTTCCTCTTACCTTGCAAACCCATGCGAGAGGCGGGGCACCACAGGATCTGGCAGCATGTGAGGACTGCAGGAAGCCCCCGTGCTGATTTTTTTTAAATTTCCAGTGTTGCTACTGCTGCTGTGGAACAGAAGCCATGGAGCTGATGATGCGACTTGGAGGGGGACAAAGGGTCATCTCCTAATAGGGGGGGGCAATCATACCCTTTCTCCTCTCCTCCCATTGCCTGTGGTTGTTCACCACTGGAATCTGGCCCTGCCTAGCAGAGCAGACCTCCAGGTCATAGCAGCAACTTTGTGATATTTAATTATATGTGAGGTACAGATAGGATTCAGATGGCTCTTTACATGCAATTGCCTGTGCCCAGAGAAAAAGCTTACATCATTTAAAAGAACTCACAAATTCTTGTAATAGTAACTTTTAAGTAAACAGCTAGAGAGTACAAGGTCTCTCATTTGTACCTGCCGACCTTGATTAATGGTTCTTCTCCTTTCTGCTTGGGAAATCTTTGTGCTAATTCCCCTATGGGCCATGACACATTCATGAAGCACATGTCTCTGGTCTTCCGTAGGCATCTTCTGAGGACCGTCTTCATGCCAAGCGCCTCATTACTCATATTCTTATTTACTGTACGGCTGCTACACATTAATACGGTCTAAATTCCCTCGCATCCTCCAACACCAGATGCTGGTTTTCTATTCTCAGTCCCAAAAGGCAGAATGAAAGCATCAGCATGAGAATAAAAAAATAAAACAGGCCAATTAAATTTGTGCCAGCGTGGTAATTTCCTAAAGGTACAACCAACAAATTAATAATGAGCTTTTTTAGTCACCTTCCCTTGTTGCTTTTCCAAGAAGGTGAATTAGTAAAAAGCAGTATTAACACTGACTGTTTAAGTCTTTTGACAATCTGCATCGGTTTCTTCAGCCAATATAAGAGATGAATGCGTATTAGCAGGAAATCCTTTTTTACACGAAGTAAAAACACAAGAGTGGAACTTTCCTCTTTTCCTAGTGCTGTTGATAGATATCAACAGCCAATATTATTAACTACCAGCTTAGAGATTTGGGGTGGAAGTCAAAGAGGGTCCAGCGTGATCCAAATTTTGGTTGGCGTTGAGCACTGAGACAGTGATCATCTTTTTAAGAGATGCTATGTGGCTACTGCTGGATCAAGGAGGGTCAGGAATCCTGTTCCTGCTAGACCTTTCAACCACATTTATCAGTTGCTGTTAAAAACCCAAAATCCGAAATCGGAGCAGCCTCGGAGGGAACAGGCAGCGCACCCTGGGCTCGGCGCGCGCAGGTTGCACAAATGTGCACCCCCTTGCGCGCGCCGACCCCGGATTTTATAAGATACGCGCGGCTACGCGCGTATCTTATAAAATCCAGCGTACTTTTGTTCGCGCCTGGTGTGCGAACAAAAGTACGCGATCGCGCAAATTTTTAAAATCTACCCCAAGGATTTAAAAAACCGCAAGATACATAGGGACTGCGAGTAAATGTGCGCGTGTGAAAAAGAGGAAGGCCTGGGCATTCCAGGGAGGGGCCAACATTCACGCAGGTAGCTCGCTGTTTTACAGCCTGCCAAAGTGACGCGCTGAAACCTTTTACTCCTGCTCAATATCGGGTGTAAGTGATTGTAAACATCTTAAAAGTGAAAAAATGACTGGATGGGGGTTTCTGGGTGAAACAGGGGGACTTCAGGCTGAAGTACAAATATGTGCACATTTAACCATCTAATTCTAAGTGGTGCCTTTGCCTTTTAGACAGGGGCAGATTGGCCTATGGGACTGATTTCTGCCAATGGCCCTCCTTATGTTGGGGTCACAGCAAAATATAACCCACCCTGCTGCACTGGGCCTTTCTACCTACCTCTTCCCACAGCAGAGCCATCAGCTGGTAGCACTGCCTGGATCCCTCCTGCCCACCAGTATTTTTTTTTACATATTCGGATGTGACAGGGGAGAAGAGAGAAAGTAGAAGTGTGTCAGGGAGCATGCATGTGTGCGTATGTGTCAGTAGGTGCAAGGCATTGTGTGTGTCAGTGGGTGTGACTGACATCTGTACGTGTGTTAACAGGTACAAGGGAGAATGGGGTAGATTTTAGTAGGTGCGCGCCGAGCCGTGCTGCCTTCCCCCGTTCCCTTCCCCCTAGCTTGGCCTTCCCACCCCTTCCCCTAACCTTTCCACCCCCTAGCCCTACTCTAACCCCCCCTGACCTTTGTCTTACCTTTTGTGCCTGCCTCTGGCTGCTATGTCGGAGGCTTCTGGCCCCGCCTCATCTCACCCCTTTAATAAAGCCCTTGGACTTACACGTGTCGTGGGGCTTTACGCGTGTCGCCAGGCCTTTTGAAAATATGCCCGGCGCGCATAACCCTTTGAAAATCCAGCCCAATATGTGTATGTGTCAGTGGGTGCAAGGAAGCATGGGTGTATATATGTGAGTGGGTGCATGTGAGTATGTGAGTGAATGTATCAGCGGGTATGAAGGAGTGGGTGTATGTCAGTGGGTACAAGGAAATGTGTGTGTGTGTGTGTGTGTATGTGTCAGTGGGTGCAAGGAAGTGTGTGTGTGTGTGTGTGTGTGTGTGTGTGTCAGTGGGTGCAAGGAAGCATGGGTGTATATGTGTGAGTGTGTGCATGTGAGTATGTGAGTGAATGTATCAGCGGGTATGAAGGAGTGGGTGTATGTCAGTGGGTACAAGGAAATGTGTGTGTGTGTGTGTGTGTGTATGTGTCAGTGGGTGCAAGGAAGCATGGGTGTATATATGTGAGTGGGTGCATGTGAGTATGTGAGTGAATGTATCAGCGGGTATGAAGGAGTGGGTGTATGTCAGTGGGTACAAGGAAGGAATGTGTGTGTGTGTGTGTGTGTATGTGTCAGTGGGTGCAAGGAAGTGTGTGAGTGTGTGTGTGTGTGTGTTTGTGTCAGTGGGTGCAAGGAAGCATGGGTGTATATGTGTGAGTGTGTGCATGTGAGTATGTGAGTGAATGTATCAGTGGGTAAGGGAGTGTGTGTGGTGTGTGTGTCAGTGAGTATGAGGAAGCATATGTGCGTATGTGTCAGCAGGTGAGAATTAGCGTGTGTTGTATGTATGTAACAGTGGGTATGTGTGTGTGAGTGAATTTATCAGCGGGTACGAAGGAGTGTGTATATGTGTGTGTGTGTGTGTGTGTGTAAGCATGTGTGTGAGGGAAGAGAAAGTTTGTGCACTCCCTCACCCCTACTAATCCAGAACAATCTCAGGGTGACTGGAAAATATAGAAAACGGGGGATTTTTAAAATTCTTATTTGTTTTAATTATTGGGTGTTATCTGATGTGTCTGCTGTTTTATTTTTGTTTTATAATTTATATTTTATTAAATTCCAATCACATATGTACAAAGAAAATAAAACAGAACTTTAAATCAGATATCAAGAATATATCATAACAAGTCCCCCATCAAGAGAACGCTCCGACCCATAACATCAAAAAACGTAATTAAACATAGCAAACCTGACTCCTACTCCCCCGGCTCATTCAGCTCTCACTAGCCCCAGATGTGCTGGATCGATAAACATAAACCTATTCATTTGATAAGAGACTAAACTCTTGCAGGGACATTTTTTAAAAAGTACCTCCAGTTGCCAAGACCGTAGATTTTAGACCCAAAAAAACATTTCCTCCTGAGCTGAGTTTCTTTAGACACATCTGGGAAGATTAAGACCTTCTGATCACAAAATAATTTGTTTTTATTTTTAAAATACTGTTTAAGAAAAATATCTTTGCCACTTTCTAGAGCAAAAGATACTGCAAAAGTAGCCCTGGTTGCTATTTTGTCACCAGAAGTTTGAAGGAAAGAAGATAAACCGGGGCTTGAAAATGGAACTCACACATCTAAAGCTCCATCTTCAACATTTATCATCCTCTTCCTAGCCGGTCTATAACAGCAAGAAAGTTTCCTCAGCAAGAAACCGAAGAACATCTTCAAGGTACTTAGAATAATTCAAGCCCAGACAGAAAACCTGTCTTTGGGAAATGTAAGAACCGCAAATTCTTAGCTCTCAGTTTATTCTCGTGGGGTACATTTAAAAGCTGCGGGCCGATTTTATAACATGCGCACGCCAACGCCCTTATGTCATAAAATCTGATACCCGCACGCCTGTGCAAGGGGGTGGGGGAGGGGGGAAATTTTAGTAAAAAACCACATGGCAATGCGATCAGACCTAGCCCAGGTCCCTCCCAGTCCGCTCCAATTAACTTCCCTATCCTCCTTCCTCCCTTTTCCTCTCTCCTCTTCGACCCCTAAACCTACCTTATCTACTCTCGTTTTTTTTTATTTTTGGAATGAGTTGCTCCCGGGCGCAGCAGTAAGTTCCACCCGCCGGTCGGCTGCCGGCACGTGCTTCCCCGGGACAGGGCCTAATGGCTGCTGTCCCGGCTGGCCCCCACCCCACCCAGCCCCTGCCCCCACCCCACCCCTTTTTTAAAGGCCCAGCACTTCTGCATGTACCAGGAGCCACACGCGTGGCTGGGCCATTTCGAAAATGCGCTCGGCACCCACACACGGCCCGGCCACGCACTTACCTCCCAGTATTTGCACGCGCCAGGCTTTAAAAATGCGTCCTAGAGAAGGGTGGGGGAGGTGGCATCTGGTGGCGCTCCATACCGTGTCGAGCAGCTCTCATCGGAGGAGTCGGTATCCTTAGCACAGGAAAGATTTGGCGGTATTGGGGGGTGAGTGGGGTGGTTCACGGGAGCATCCCGCAAGCCACCAAACCTAACATCAGGGTTTCTGGAACCATGGCTTCCCTCTCAAGGCCTCCAAGATCATAAGATCTTGGAGGCCTTTGGTCTGACCCGTACTGGGTCAGACCAAAGGCCCATCAAGCCCAGAATCCTGTTTCCAACAGTGGCCAAGCCAGGTCACAAGTACCTGACAGGATCCCAGGGGGTAGATAGATTCCAAGCTGCTTATCCCAAGAATAAGCAGTGGATTTCTGCAACTCTGCCTTAATAATGGCAAATGGACTTTTCCTCCAGAAACGTGTCCAAACCTTTTTTTATACGCAGCTACACTAATAGCTTTCACCACATCCTCTGGCAACAAATTTGAGAGCTTAATTATGCGTTGAGTAAAAAAAAAAGTTCTCTTAGTTTTTGTTATGTTTTGTAGGGTTTGGGTGGACCCTTGGACACTGTGGCAGCTGACCACGCCCATGAGGGGAAGTCCTGTGAGGGGCCACAGGTCAGGCTCAGCTCTGGACACACAAACACAGATTATATCTTTTATTAGACAGTTTATGAAGCCACCACAGGTGGCAGTATTGAGTAGAAGATGGAGCCCGGCTGGGCTAGTATTCCTCAGGGCGCTGGAACAGCGGCTTCTCCGGTAGCAGTGCTGTAGGAAGAAGAACTGAGAAAATTAGTACACTGAGACATTCACAGAGTCCCAAGTATGGAGAAGCCCCGAGATAGGGAGAGTTGGCCCTCAAGGAGCGAGTACCAGATCCCTGGGCACAGAGACTCGTTGGCAAGTACTCACGCAGCAGTTCTCCGTGGAAGATGGCACTGGTGCTGGAAAGGAGGCAGCCCCTCGAGGAGCGAGTACCTGGTTCCAGGGAGACAGCTCTGAGGAGTAGATGGTAGTAGTATTCACAGATGGTGTCTGCAGCAAATTCTTCCAAGTAGAAGAGGAGATGGACACAGGCAGCGAGTCAAGGAACATGGGCCCTCGAGGAGCGAGTACCTGGTTCCAGGGAGACAGCTCTGAGGAGTAGATGGTAGTAGTATTCACAGATGGTGTCTGCAGTGAATTCTTCCAAGTAGAAGAGGAGATGGACACAGGCAGCGAGTCAGGGAACATGGGCCCTCGAGGAGCGAGTACCGGTTACCTGATAGCGACCTGAAAGAAGCAGAGAGGCCCCCGAGGAGCGGGTACCTCGTTAACAGCAAAGAGTCCAAATAGACGTTGGAGGCAGAGTAGCTGGGTACAGAGAGCGAATCCCATCCGTAGGAAATCCCTTGCTAACTCAAAGGTTAGCAATAAACAACAGGCTTACATATCCGGGCAGCGTGATGTCATCACAGGGGGACGCCCTGAGGTTCGTGCCATAGAGGAAATAAGAATGAGAACCACGTGGCGCGCGCGCCCTAAGGTACCTGAGGAGCATGGCAGGAGGCAGCGCCCAAGCCGGTCCGGGGACGCCGGAGAGGACGGTGGGCAGACGCCGCGGCAGCCAGACGTCCACAGGGAGCAGGAGGAGTCGCAGAAAAAGAAAGGTAGGCGGAGTGAAGCCGTCGGGCAGCGACGGTCGCAACAGTTTTAAATGTATTACCCAGTAACTTCATTTTGTGTCCCCTGATCTTTGTACTTTTTTAAAGAGTAAACAACAGATTTACTTTTACTCGTTCCATACCACTCATTATTTTATAAATCTCTATCATATCTCCCCTCAGTCATCTCTTCTCCAAGCTGAAGAGTCCTAACCTGTTTAGCCTTTATTCATAGGGGAGTTGTTCCATCCTCTTTATCATCTTGGTTGCCCTTCTCTGTACCTTTTCTAATTCTGCTATATCTTTCTTGAGATGTGGTGACCAGAACTGCACACAATACTCAAGATGAGGTTGCACCATAGAGCGATACAGAGGCATTAGGATATTCTCTGTTTTATTTTCCATTCCTTTCTTAATAATTCCTAGGATTCTGTTTGCTTTCTTAGCTGCTGCTGCTGCGCACTGAGCAGAAGATTTCATTGATTATTTTCAATGATGACACCTGGATCCTTTTCCTGAGCAGTGACTCCTAATGTGGAACCTTGCATTATGTAGCAATAATATGGATTACTCTTTCCCAAGTTCACTTTGCACTTGTCCATATTAAATTTCATTTGCCATTTGCATGCCCAGTCTCTTTCAATTTCTCACAATCCTCTTGTGCTGTGACAACTTTGAATAATTTTGTGTCATCAGCAAATCTAATCGTTTCACTTGTTGTTCCCATTCCCAGGTCATTTATAAATATATTAAAAAGCATCAATCCCAAAACAGATCCCTGGGGCACTCCACTATTCACATTTTTCTATTGGAAAAATGAACATCTAGTCCTACTCTCTGTTTTCTAACTTTTAACCAATTGGCAATCCATAATAGGACACTGCCCCCTATCCCATGACTTTTTAATTTCTTAAGTCTCTTGTGAGGGACTTTGTCAAATGTTTTCTGGAAATCCAGATACACTATATCAACTGGCTCACCTTTAACCACGTTTATTTATGCCCTCAAAATATGTAGCAAATTTGTGAGGCACAACTTCCCTTGGCTAATCCATGTATCTATTTGTTCAGCAATTTTGTTCTTTATGATAGTTTCTATCATTTTGCCTGGCACAGACGTCAGACTCACTGATCTGTATTTCCTGATCACCCCTTGATCCCTTTTTAAAAATTGGCAACCCTCCAGTCTTCAAGAACCATAGATGATGTTACTGATAGTATTACACGGAGCGGTGGACCCTTGCCGAGATGAGGTTGGCGCCACCTATAGGGGAAGGCCCTGATAGGTCCTCGTCGTCAGGAGGTGGATGCGGGCGATGGAGACCCAACCGGACCTTCACCTATACCAGCCCTCATTCCCCGCAAGTTGAACCCTTGGGTGCTGGGCCTGCAGGACTTAGGCGTGGTCTCAGATGAAGATAATCCTTGAAGGCAAGAGGTAGAGGCAAGGTAAGGTGTTACAGAGGTCGGGGCTGGTAGCAGGCAGGAGAATCCAGGAACAGGCCAGAGGTTGAGGCAGGTGGCTAACAGAAGAGTTGACGAGTGAGCAGATGGTCAGGGCAGACGGCAGACGAAGCAGAATCCAGGGATGAACTGAGTCAAAACTAGAAGAACCAACCAAGAGGATCAGGAACAGACGAGGCAGACGAGTCAGGCGAGGCAAGGCGAGGAACGGACGAGGCGGACGAGTCAGGTGAGGCAGGGTCAGGAACAGACGAGGCAGGGTCAGGAACAACGAGGCAGACAAGGCAACCAGCGGCTCTAAGGTAGAGCGACACCTGTTGTAGAGGCAACTATCACTTGCAAGGGCAGAGGTTAAATAGGCCTCCAGGCTGCCACATCATCAATGAGGGCCGCGGCATTTCCTGCCACTGGCCCTTTAAGGTAGGGGACCTAGGGGGCTGGGTGCAGACCATGCATCGGATGGCTTCCCTGCTGTGCAGTAGGAGCAGGGCTGGAAGTGGCCTCCTGGAGACGCCAGTGAGGATTCCCCGCCGCAACAAGGAGCCCCCCGCAGGTCCCTGAAGCGGCGGTAGGGCCGCACCGAAGGTCCGGCGGCATTGCGGGTAACAGATAGTTTACAAATTTCCAATAGCAGGTCCACAATTTCATTTGTCAGCACTCTGGGATGTATACCATCTGGTCCAGGTGATTTGCTACTCTTTAGTTTGTCAATTTGCCCTAGTACATCTTCCAGATTCACAGAGATTCGTTTCAGTTCTTCTGAATCATCACCTTTGAATATCATTTCTGGCATGGGTATAGCTCTCAACTAAGAAAGAAAGGACCCGCAGAACCTGGCCTACATCAAAATATCAAAAGATCAAATCAGGACCAAAGGAATCACATATAATGTACAGCGGACAGCTATTTAGAAAACTGTAAGGATGTCAGCTATTTAGCAAATTATAAGGGTTGTCAGCAAGCCAGGAACTGGTAGCCCAGACCTCTCAATCATTCACCCAAAGAGTATAGAAATAGCAGTGTACAAAAGTTAATACATTTTTTTCCAAATATTCTTCTAATGCACATAAAATACACCTATAAGTGAAGCACTCAGAAAACTCAGCATGATAAAAGAGAAAAACAAAACCTCTCTTACATATTTCTCAATGAATACCAAAGCAAAGAATTCATTTAGTCTCTCTGTTATGGCTTTGTCATCCCTAAGTGCCCCTTTTACCCCTTGATCATCTAATGATCCAACTGACTCCCTCGCAGGCTTTTTACTTCGAATGTACCTGAAAAAGTTTTTATTATGAGCTTTTGCATCCACAGCAAGCTTCTTTTCAAATTCTGTCCTTGCTTCCTTATCAATGCTTTGCATCTGACTTGCCAGTGCTTATGCTGTTTCCTGTTTTCTTCATTTGGATCCCTTTTCATTTTTCTTGAAAGATGTTCTTTTCGATATTACAGCCTCTCTCACCTCATCTTTTAACCATGCTGGTAGTCGTTTAGCATTCCTTTCCACTTTTCTAATGCATGGGATTACATCTGATTTGGTCACGAGAATCCCACTTCAGTTGCCACTGCTTGCCACCTCTTAACCCCAGCGCTCTTGATGACATCAGTGTCAGGTTTGCTGGAATCATGCTCACCTCTCGAGGTCTCCAAGATCTGGTTTGTCACAAAGTATCTCTGTATCTGTTTTTAAAATATTTTATTGGTTTTTGGGAAAGGAAATTTTTAAAAGTTTTATATTCATTTATTATTGTATGTCAGCTGTTTTGTAATATTTATTCTATTTATTACTATGGCTTTACTATTTCTGATTTATATTTCTTGATTTCATTTTTTTATATTTTATGAGGAATGGTGATGTTTTTTCTTTTTCCATTGTGTTATGGTTTTGAGGTGTTTGGGGTGGATTCTTAGGTGCTGCAATGATGGCCACTCCCATGGGGAGGAACCCCCGTGGGGAACTGCAGTACCGGGCTAGACTCAGAATGCACAAACACAGAGATAGTCTTTATTATGCAGCTTGTAGAGGACCACCAGAGGTGACAGTAGTGAGCAGATTCCTGCAGAGCAGCAGTCTGGGGTCCTCGGCTGAGGAGACCCATCCCACAATGGTGGTATAGGGGCTCCGATGCAGGTATTTAATAAGGAGCTGTAGGTGAGACAGACTGGTAGATGTTAGATTACTCACACTCTTGTAGCTGTAATGGTGGAGTTCCCAGCAGGTAGAAGTATTGGTAGCAGGCAGCAAGGTAGACAACTCAGGCCCTCGAGGAGCGAGTACCTGGATTCTGGATAGGCACCTGGAAAGAAGCATAGGGCCCCCGAGGAGCGGGTACCCAAGTTAGTAAAACCCCCTGAGGGTGGAGAGAGCTTCCAGCAGCAGCGAGAAGCGGCAGAGCAGCTTAGACCGGACGAATCCAATCCTTGCTAACTCAAAGTCAGTCAGCAAATGGGCAACCTAAATACCCGGATGTAGTGACATCACTTGAGGGGGACGCCCCTGAGGTTCGCGCCAATGTTGGAATAAAGACGTGGGTGACGCGCACACCATAGGAGGCCCTCAGGTGAATCATGGAGGAAAGCCTTGCCATAAGCCGTTCCGAGGACACCGGAGAGTGCGGCAAGCAGACGCGGCAGGCGCCATTTTCCTGAGGCTGGTGGAGAAGCGAATATTGAGGTGAGGCATGTGGACGAAGCCGTCTGAGTCCGAAGGACGCAACACATTGTTGCACTGTATACAGGATCTATCTTGTTGTGGTTTCCAATTCAGTTTTTGTCTGCACATTTCTATTTATTCTTTATGGTCTCTTTATTCTGTATTTGGTGAGGGTTGATCTGTGTTCTGCATGTGTGACCGAGGTGATGTATTCTGCTAGCATAGTTTCTGTGTAGGAATCTATAGCAGCTTAGCTCGTTCTGGTTTCCAAATTGGTGTTTTAGGGCCTGATGTAATATTTGTAACATTGCCTTTTCATAGGTAGGGTTGTTACTGTTTTGAATGCTGGCTGTTATTGATGTTTTACTATATTTTAATTGCAATTTAGTTTACCCAAGGCGTGTTACAATAGGCTTAATGCAATATGGGATCCAAGTGTCTCTTTATTTTGTAGGGTTTTCTGGTTGGCACCACAGCAGTGCATGTAAATATAAGTGATAATTTAGTGATATTTTTACCTTATAAAACTGTATTTTGAATGTCCTTGTTAATGTAAAAACAGATATAAATGCATAATTTTTAATTGTGCTTGGGGAGGGAGAGGCTGGAGATTCAACACTGTAAGGTTTACCTATGACCCCTAAAACCCTTGCGCCAGCCCTGGCTGCACTGGATCCATTTGGGCAAGCAGGATTCGGGAGCTGTACTACTTTGGGTCCTGTGGCTCTCTCCAGTCTCAGCCAGGGCTTCATTTTTCTTTTTAAGCCCCGGAGGAACAGACATACGTCTGGTCTCCCTGCCTCTCCTCTGGAGTAGGTAGGCATTGCAGAGCCTGGGGAACCAAAAAAGCAGTCAGTCAATGGGAATGAGCTAAATAGTGGCGTGGGCACGGACAAGTGGAGGCAAGCTACAATCATAAAAATGGAAAAGGAAGTGCCGCGCAATGTTGTGGAAGCTTCCTTAGGCTGGATGTTCCTTCTGAAAGGGTTAACTGGCTATGCAAACCGTTGAGTCTCCTGGAGTGGCGTACCACGAAGGGAGGGGATGGGAATGGCAAAGGAGAGGAGGGAAAGAGAGAGGAAGAGGGCTGCTGCAGCCTGAGGAAGGACTGCCATCAAGCAAATCTTTTTACTGGAGTGGGAGCACACATTGTGTGAGCATATGAGCAGCAGCACAATGATGGAATGTGTGTGTGTGTGTGTCTGTTCTTTCTCCCTTACACAGAAATCACCCATACACACTTTCTCTATGACAGTGGTCCCCAACCTTTTTTGCACCAGGGACCGGCTTCAAGCAAGACCATTTGTCCATGGCCCGGCAGGGTGGGGCAGGGGCGGGGCTTTGGTCATATGAGGGCGGGGTTATGGAGGGGGTTGGATTTTAGTGCACACTTATCATTTAATTATGACATTTATAATGTGAATGTGACTCAACTCACCATAGGTTCTCATATGCATGGCACACTGACCCATGATCGTCACGGGGCTAGATGTAAAAGTACAGTTTGCATCCACGGGAACCCCCCTGACCCACAATAATGGATGTAAAGCAGAATTATGATTCCCCATACAACTCACCCTACAAAAAAGATTCTGGTGTCATCTCAGTAACAGTAACTCAAACTCCTTCTACTTCCAGGCTCAATAGCCCTACTTATGAAAAGACAGCAGTTTACCACCAATGCATGTCCTCTTGAGAAAACACAACAAATAAGACGATACAAACGCTTACATGCTAGCAAAATATTCATCTCGGTAACAGACACAGAACCGACCTAACATACTCCCAGGATCTGTAGTAATGCACATAAACTAATCCGCACACAGTTACACCTGTATTATGGAATACACTCAAACAGGAGCAACCCTATCTATGAAAAGGCAACACTACAAATATTAAATCAGGTCCTAAAACCAATACACTCTATTAGGAAAACAGAACTAGCAAGCAGCTATAGATCCCCACACAGAAATAATTGTAAAACTATACTAATAAGCAGAATAAATGTTTCAAAACAGCTATGAACAGAATAACATCCAACAATTAAAAACTCATAAAAACTATTAAACATTCTCCAAACACCAATAAAATATTTCAAAAAAGCAGACATCACACAATTAAAATGGCAGTCAATCAAGAAAAATAAACTTAAAAAGCCACCTTTACTTACCCCCTCCAGCAGCTGTCCTACTCCCCTTCCCTGCAGGCCGTGGCACACACCAGAAGCAGCAGTAGAAGCTAAGCTCTATACTTATGGTCCTCTTCCTTAGTGCCCATGACTCACACACACACCATACCAGTCATGCCCCCATGACCAGTTTCTGTCTCTCACACACCAATCATCTCCCAAACAGTCTTTGGCACACACACACACCAGTCACCTTCCTGAACAGTTTCTCTCATGCCATACAACACACACAGGCTTCCCACTCCCGTGTTCTACTTACATATATGGGCTTCTCACTCTCATAATCACTTTCTCTGTCTCTCTCCACACACACACTCACCAGTCTCTCACTCCCATGTTCTCTTTCAGATATACAGGCTTCTCCCTCCCATGATGTGTCTCACACACACCCAGGTTTCTCACTCCCATGCTCACTCTTCACATGCACAGGCTTCTCATTCCCATAATCACTTTATTTCTCTCTCTCTCTCTCTCTCTCACACACACACACACACCAGTCACCTGATCTCGCTCATGCATACACACACACACAGGCTTCCCACTCCCATGTTCTCTTTCAGATATACAGGCTTCTCCCTCCTATGCTGTGTCTCACACACACCCAGGTTTCTCACTCCCATGCTCACTTCTCTTCACACACAGGCTTCTCATTCCCATAATCACTTTCTCTCTGTTACACACACACCAGTCTCTCTCATTTCCATGCTCACTCTCCACGTGCACAGGCTTCTCATTCCCTGAATCACATTCTCTCACATTCACACACACCAGTCTTTTTCTCTCACACACACCGTCACCTTACCAAGCAGTCTCTCTCTCTCATGCATGCACACTCACCCAGGTTTCTCACTCCCATGCTTTCTTTCACCCCCACAACACCAGGCTTCTTACGCCCATGCTTTCTCACATACCCAGACTTCTCACTTCCATGCTTTTTCTCTCTCACACACACACATCAGTCACCTCCCTGACTAATGTCTCACACTCTCACATACACATCAGTCATCTCCCTGAGCAATCACTTTCATTGTCTCTCACATACACACACACACATCAGCTCTCTGACCAGTCAATCACACACATGCTGGCTGCCTGCTTCTCTCTCTTTCTCTCACTCACTTCCTCTCCCCCCCCCCCCACAGCACAACGGTAGCTGCACCACCTCCTCCTCCAGCCCCCGCAGGCCAAGAAAGAAGAATCCCATCGGCCGCGGGAGGCTCACGTTGCTGTCTCCTTTACCTATTATCAGCTGCTTCGATTGCTCGGGGGCCGATGCTGCTGTCGCCGCTGCTATTTTTTCATGCGGCACGGCTCTTTCTCCTTCCCGCGCACGCGTATCACTTCCTGTTCCGGGTCAGAGGGAGGGGGACGGGAAGAAGAAAAGGCCAGCCGCGGATGCCACAGCTTTTTTTTTTTTTTTTTTGCACCTGCCGTTCCCTGGGCTTGAACGTGCTAATAGCCCAGCGGCAACGGCAGCAGGGAAGGAAGAGCAGCGGGAGAGACCGGGAGCGCGCGACACACCTGCCGGTGCTTGGCGGCGCGAGGACCGGCAAAAAACTCCCACGGCCCGGTCCCGGTCCGCGGACCGGTGGTTGGGGACCCCTGCTCTATGACACACCCATAAACTAAGTAATGTGTGTGTGTGTTTCGTGTCAGAGAGAGAGAGAGAGAGAGAAGACATATATATCCTATTTCAGACACAAACAGGCCGATACAGAAAACGCACGGGAGAGCTGGCGAGCGCCCGCTCCCCCAGCGCGCAGCACAGGCCACTCTCCTGGCGCGCGATTCAGGAGGGTGGCCTATGCAAATTAGGACCCACGGTAAAAAGAGGCACTAGGGACACTAGCACGTCCCTAGCACCTCCTTTTTGACAGGAGCGGAGGCTGTCAGCGGGTTTGACAGCCGACACTCAATTTTGCCGGCATCGGTTCTCAAACCTGCTGACAGCCGTCTGTCTTCCGACCCGCGGGCCGATTTAAAATTTATTTTTTTTAAAATTTTTTATTTTTTTTATTTTTGGGGTCTCAGACTTAATCGCCATGATATTAAGTCGGAGGGTGTACAGAAAAGCAGTTTTTAGTGCTTTTCTGTACACTTTCCCGGTGCCGGCAGAAATTAACGCCAGCCTTTGGGCAGGCGTTAATTTTTGAAAGTAAAATGTGCGGCTTCGCTGCACATTTTGCTTTCTGGATCACGCGGGAATAACTAATAGGGCCATCAACATGCATTTGCATGTTGCGGGCACTATTAGTTTCAGGGGGGTTGGCCGTGCGTTTTTGACGCGCTATTACCCCTTACTGTATAAGGGGTAAAGCTAGCGCATCGAAAACGCACTGCCAAACCCTGGCTAACAGTGCTCTGGTACTGTATCGGCCCGAAAGTGAGTGTGTATGAGTCTTTGTGTCTGAGGGAATGTGTGAATCTGCCACTGGCTGGCAGTGTGGTTGTCACATTACTTGGCAACGGTTTCAGGAGCTGATTGGTTGGCAAGAGACATTAATACCAGACCATGAATCCAAGATATATGAGAGATGTAACTGGACTTGGGGGCAAATGGCAACCGATTGCATGGATGGAAGAGGGCCCGCAGCAGATCTGTTTCCTCCCCCTGATCTAGGATGTGTTCCACTTTAGTTATTTAGGAAAAATGTGAAATTTATGTTGCAGATTTTTTGTCTCATTTCTGCCAGACTCCAGGTCACATGATGTACCTCTCTGAAGGGTCAGTTTGGCGTGCTGCTGGGAATTGTTGAAACACATCCTGGAAGGAAAGTGCACAAGGGAGTCAAACAGATACCACATAGACCAGTTTTGAAAAAAAATCCTCCGGGTTGATATTTTCCTACAGTTCGTCCCTGGCTTAGATGGACAAATTTTAACTTATCCAGATAAATAGCACAGTTTTCTTTAGACTTATCCGGCTATCTTACATACCTGGGTAAGTCTGAAAAGCGCTACTTAGATAGGCAAGTAGTGTTTTTCAGACTTATCTGGCTACGTGCCACTACTTTTCTGGATAAGTCCAACGTGCCTGGCTCGTGCTTTTACAGTGTGCGCATATGTATTCATATTTTATAATCTGTGCATATAGTTTCCGCGCAGGTTATAAAATCGAGTAGCAACTTTGCATGCGCCCACATACATGTGTAAATGGGCGCACACGAGAAGCTTTGAAACTTAACCTCCCTATGCGCATTAATGTTTTTCAGAACCTTGGCACAGGTTAGTATATTGGCTTCCTGGCAGCTTATGTACTAAGGCGGTAACTGGTGCGGGCGCTCGTATACATGTGTAAAAGGGCATGCCACCAGATAAGCAGCAATTTTATATCCTGTGCGCACAAGCGCACATATGTTATTAAACAGCCCTGGCGGGCTTATGTGTGCCCCTAATTTTGGGCTTGTGCGCACACAGCAGCATAAGTTGGCTTTGGGATGCGCAAGTGAGTGAATTTTATAACAGTCGCGCATCCAGGCCATGACCAGTTTCACCAGTTCTTCCACCAGTTTGCCCAGTCTACAGCTAGGTCCTCCAAAACCCCCTGGTTCTTTAGCCTGCACTCCCCCCGGTTAACCTCTTAAACACTTCATAGATACCTGGAGATAGTTTTATTAAGAATTAAACTTCATCCATAGCAGCGCTGAAATATACCTGGGTGCACGCCAGATGAATAGCTACTGGCGCCCATATCTCTTGGGCCCGCCCCGGAACGCTGATGCCCCTTTTTCTTCCCAGTGCAAGATCTCTGTGCATCGGCACTCGTGCGCGCATGTGGGCAGCTTATAAAATCGGGTGGACATGCGCATGTACTAGATGCGTGCACATCTCCTGATTTTGGCACGCTCCTGGCTTTTAAAATTTTCCCAAGGACACAAAATGGGAAAATCTCTTTAATGCATCAGACCCTGTTTTTCACTTTACCAACGTGAGAAATTCATGACATTCAAGCCTTATGGTGTTACCAGTTCATAAATCGAACATAATTTCCAGTCATGTTCTCTTTCCCTTGGACTGATTTTCCACAACAGCTATACCAAAAAACTTAAGAGAGTCAGGCTTTATGGCCACTGAATACAAAATTCTGGGCATACAGTATCCTGAGATCCTGCCATGCTATTTACATCCCTCTCAGCCATAGATAGGAAACCGAAGCAGAGAGGGGGGTAATGACAGCTCTGCATTCATCCCTGAATGTCTTTCTATACTCCATAGCCAATTGTTTTTCTATACTGTCAGAAAGCTGCCAAATAAAAACGTCAGAGTATTCAGGTTATATCTTCAAGACAGAATGAATGACACTGAATTACAAAATACAGATAAATAATTCCCTCTTACTTCACTTTCAGGTACATGGAAATGCTAACCCTGGTTTTTGTAAAGGATGTTTTACACTTCAGCAAGAACGTACGATTTTGTTGACAGGAATAATAAACCTGCCGTCTCCTCCAATTTAACAACTCAGCACCCGGTTAGTGTAAACTTTGGCTGGTCATGGGGAGATCCCGCAACCGGCTGTGCTTACCTAGGCCATCATCAGCCCACCCAGATGCCAATGTGGCGAAGATGCCACCATGTCACTCCTCCTACAAGCCTCCCTAGGCATGACCGTGTGTGGATCTCGCCACTTAAAGGTCCCGTGGTGGGAATTGTAGCGGCTGGCGCACATGATGATGTCATGCGGCTTGACACAAGAACATAAGGCTTGCCATACTGGGTCAGACCAAGGGTCCATCAAGCCCAGTATCCTGCTTTCAACAATGGCCAAGCCAGGTCACAAGTACTTGGCAGGATCCCATTGGGTAGATAGAGTCCAAGCTGCTTATCCCAAGAATAAGCAGTGGATGTCTGCAACTCCACCTTAATAATTAATGGACTTTTCAACCAGGAACTTGTCCAATCCTGCCTCATCCAGCCTGCCTTTCCTTTTCCAGCCTTGCTCCTGCTTTATTCCGATCCCTTGCCTGCCAGATCTCCTGGTACTATCCTTTGCTATGATCTTGACTGCACCTTGTTTGCTGCCTACCCGGACCCTTGGCCTGCACCCAGTAACTGTCTCTTTGCTGCTGCCCTGACCTCAGCCCGGCTCTGGACATTCTCTCTATAACCGCCCCTAGGGAGACCCACTTAAGCCCAGCCGGCTCCTGGAACCCCACAGCTCAGCTTGAGGGGAACAGGGCTGGTATGGGTGAAGGTCCAGCTCAGTCCCATTGAAGAGTGTGTCTGCCAACTGTTGGCTTAGGCCTAGTAGTGTCACCTGCTAGATTGTGTCAACCATGCCATAGCAAAGGTGCTTACAACCGCAACAGATTGCTGAGGCCATGAGCTTGGCAAACCCGTCCCCTGCTCACGCCATTGCCGGTCTGGCACTTCAGGTACAACAAGACTACTTGAAATTCCTGACTGGTCCCCTGCAAGGTTTAGCCCAGCAAACCCAGCAGCAGCAGAAGCTGCTTAATCAAGTAACTGGCCTTCTCCACAGCTTCGCAATTTGTATGGATGCCATGCAAGTCCTACTACCGGCCCTAGCAACTGCTCCTATGGCCCATTCCACTGCCATGTCTGTCTGTGTTCTGGGACCATAGCCGCATCTCTTGCATCCTCCCAGGGATGCAGGGGGTTCATCAATTTATGCAAAAAGCATAGTGAACTTCAGGCGGCTCGTTTCCCATCAGATCACATTATGGTGACCTTCTTACTTTCCTTATTGAATGGTCTGCCCTTGCCTGGGCTTCTTCCTTGTGGGAATGAGACGACTCACTCCTTACAAATTTGAACAGCGTTTTGCAACAGTTTTGCTTGATATTTGATGAGCCTGGTCATGCCTTATCTTCAATCATGGAATACTATGAATCTGCCAAGACACCATGGGCGAGCATGCTATAGAATTTTGCACTCTGGCCTCTGAGCTTAGCTGGGGAGAAGAAAATCAGATGGCTATCTTCTGGCAAGGGCTAGCTGGGAGAATAAAAGATGAATTGACAGGCTATCTTCCACCCATGCTAAAAGAAATCCTTGCTTTGGCCATCTGGGTGGATTTAAGGATCCAGAAACAAGCTCACATAGGAAATAGCCACTGCTATTACTGGCATCAGTAGCATGGGATCTTGTGGCCTGGTTTGGCCTCTGTTGGAAACAGGATGCTGGGCTTGACGGACCCTTGGTCTGACCCAGTATGGCAATTTCTTATGTTCTTATGACTACAGAGCATAAGAAAAGAGGTAGGTGTGTGCACTTTGCTCTGACTGTAATAGTTTACAATGATCCTTAATATTTCTATGGAGTGCGTTTGCCAAGTTATAAGTATAGTATTGTAAGCATTTTTGGATCGGGGCCTGGATATTACTGGCAGCAGAAATTTTTTTTCATCTCTATTTGTGAAAATTTGGTGCATTAAATAGATTCATGGAAATACATTTGGCTCACTGGCTACTAGTGTAAGAAAAGTTCTTGGTCAATGCTACCTCAACGATTTTAACTGGAATAGCATCGCGCCCATACTGATCTGGGGCGGCAGTCATTCTCTTCTCTGCTCTTGCACTGGCAGAACAGATGAAGTTTCTGCAGTGTGTTTGGGAATCCCACCCACCTCAGCAGTTCCGTTTCTGCGTGTGCAGCATTGCTAAGCAACGGCCGAGTAATCCTCCGGTGTGGCCTGCGCTCAGCTCTTTCCAGCTGGGCTTTCGCTCCGTCACCTTCAGATTCGCAGACTTTCCTATATTGGTTCACCACACTTTAAATGATATTCAGCCTGCCATGCCATGGGGTTCTATTTGGTACCAGATGTGAAGGAAAAGATTGACATGACAGTGTTTGCTACATCTGTCTCCATAAACTGTATTACATATATTCACTATGCAATGCAAAACTGGCCTCTTCGGTGATAAGGATTCAATGTATTCAATGCCAAGAAGAGCAGAGGGATGCATTTGGAGTGAAGAAATCCAAAGGCACTCTTTGTGATGGGGGTGAAATATTGAAGTGCATGAACCAGGAATGAGACCTCAGGATGACAGTGATTGATGATCTGAAGGTGGCGAAGCAATGTGACAAGATGATGGCTAAAGCCAGAGGGTTGCTGGGATGCATAGAAATAGGCAAAACCAGCAGAAAAAAGGAGGTGATAATGTCCCTGATGAGGTATCACTTGGAATACTGTGTTCAGTTCTGGAGCCCGTATCTCAAAAAGGATAGAGACAGGATGGAAGTGGTCCAGAGAAAGGCAACCAAAATGTTGTGGGGGTGTGCACCAAAAGACTTATGAGATGAGACAAAAGGACCTAAAGATGTATACCCTGGAGCAGTGGTTCTCAACCTTTTTTCTGTTGGGACACCACCTGACAGATGCTTCTCACATATGCGACACAATGAACACAAGACTGTCATGGGGCTAAAAAATAAACATCCACTCTACATCCCCAGGAACCCCCTGACCCCCACAATGGGTGCAGAACAGAACTAGGACACTCCCCATACAACTCTCCATACAAAAAAAATATTCTTGTCATCTCAGTAAAAGCAACACAAACTCTCCCTGCTACCAAGCACAATAACCCTTCTTATGAAAAGACAGCAGTTCGCCACCTATGCATGTCCTATTGAGAAAACGCAACAAATAAGACTGATACAAATGCCTACATGCTAGTAAAATATCTCACCTCGGTCATACACACAAAACTGACCTTCACTAAATACAGAAAGACCAGAAATTAAAAATATGGAGACAGAACCAGGATGGAAACCCAAAAAAGCCACTCTGCGTTCAGTGCAAACCTGGAGAAATGGAAAGAGAAATATAGCACCTAACAGACTCTCGGGATTTGCAATAATGCACACAAAATACTGTAATCCACGCAAAAACACACTCAAAAAGTAACAACCCAACCTCGGAAATGGCAACACTACAATATTAAATCAGGCTCTAAACACCAGTGCACCTCTAATTAGGAAGTGGAGATCAGTGTATAAGTAAGCCTTTATTGAAAATAGCCCCCACTTGGACACAATTTGTTTTATAACAGCCCGGTTTTACTTTTACTTTTTTATTTTTAGTAATTCAATAGCGGTCCGGCGTCTTTTTAGTTTAATACTGCGAATCTACAATATACACAGCATTTTTCTATGATTTCCCACCATTAGGTTTTTTAATTCATTGTATTGTTTCCTCAATATATATATAGCCATCAGGTAAACGTATCACATTTTTTTGAACAGCCAGATGGCATTATACGCATCAAAACTCCGGAGATACAAACAAAATAATGTGATTATGATTTCCCATGCTGGATAATGTATTGACATAGTCTGGACCACACAAGCTGTCGCATAATTAAGGTATACAACTTTCGATCATATTAAATATTTTCCGTGATTAGTCCACTTTGATATGATAATTTGCAATCGGCATTCACTTTCAATTTCAAGCATAACTGGGGATACCGGGAATTTTTTCTGATTCACTACACTAAGTTGCATCACTTGTTTCTATTGTGTTCTGATTTACTACACTAAGGTGCATTACTTATTTCCACTTTTTATTTGATATGTTTGATTTGATTCATTTTATTTTATTTTATCTATTAGGCATTATTTTTAACATTCCACACACTCTGATTTACAACACTAAGATGCTTTATTTGTTTCCACTTTTTATTTGATATGTTTTATTTGATTTATTTTATTTTATTCTATCCACTAGGCAGTATTTTTTACATTCCACATACACACAATTTATTTTAATAATGATTCTTTTAAAATTGGTATTAGTTTTTAGTTACTTTTTATAATTTTTTACTTTTTATTTTTATTCTGTTACTTTTCTACTCATTTGCTATCTTTTAATTTTTCAAGAAGGAACAATTTGAGCACAAACGCTACACACAGAGTGGGAGTATAACTTTGTGGTATCAGCCCTGCTGACATGCAGTAAGCAATTTCTTGTTTTCATTTTATTTACCAGTTTTAACCATTTTCCATTTTCCCCCCCCACTTATTCATATGCTTTATACTAACACCAAGTTGTCCTCTCCAGTACATCCATGACACGATTTAAGATCACTTTTTGCTGTTTGTCATTACTTTGATATCGTGATTTGTTGACACTATCCAATGTTCAGTTGTAACTCTGCATGTTGTTTTCTTCCAAATACCATCATGATGTCTTCACACATATACATGTTTTTTGATTTAATTTGTCAGTGATGCTTCAACATCCATATATGTTGTCTATTTAATTTTTATTTGTTTTTGTATATGTGTTCTAATTTTAAATCAAAACTCGGCCAGAGTTGGGCTATTTTCAATAAAGGGCTTACTTACACACCAATCTCTACTTTCTTTACTGCTACACAGCAACCTTGGATCGGCTTCCGATTTGTTTTCTGGGTCCATCCCTCTTATTAGGAAGACAGAACAAACCAAGCTGCTATAGATATCTACACAGAAATTACAAGCTTGCAGAATACCCTTACCTGGGTCACACATGCAGAAAACAGACAGACCCTCACCAAATACAGAATAAAGAGACCATAAAGGTAATGTTTTTGTTTTTCCATTGTTGCACTGCATACAGAGTTTGGCTTCTTGCTGTTTCTAGTTTCAGTTTTTGTTGGCACATTTCTATTTATACATTCCTCAAGAAATATAAAATAATTGTAAAACTATAGAAATAAAGAGAATGGATGTTTCAAAACAACAGAATAATATCCAATAATTACAAACTCATAAAAATTATTACAAATTCTCCAAACACCAATAAATATTTCAAAATAGCAGGTACATCACATAATAACCCAATAATTAAAATAATTAAAAGTCAATCAAGAAAAATGAATTTAGAAAGCCACCCTAACTTACCTTCTCCAGCAGGGGCTGCTGAAGCTCTGTTCTCATCCTTAGGGCCCAAGACCAGTCTGTCTCTTACACACACATACACATCGTCAGCTGTTTTTCTCCGGCCTGTGCTACTTCTCGGGCCAATGCTGCCGTAACTTTTGAACGCATGGCCCTTTCTTCTTTCCGTGCACCCCGCTGAGCATCACTTCCTCTTCCGGGCCGCGGGGAGACGGAAAGAAGAAAAGGCCATGCTACAGTTGCCATCTCCCACTAATACAAGTGCCATTCCCATCTGGGCATGAGCACGCTGACAGCTTGGATAGCAGTAACGATAGCAGTGCAAGGATATTTGCACTCAGTCTCTGGCTGAAGGAGAAGAGAAGAGCGGCCGGGCCAGCGGGAGTGCATCACACACCTGCCAGTGCTTGGTGACACACTGGTTGAGAATCACTGCCCTGGAGGAGAGAAGAGACAGGGAGGATATGATACAGACTTTTAAATACCTGAAGGGTATCAATGATGCATGGGAATCAAGCCTTTTTCAGTGGAAAGAAAGCTGTACAACTAGGGGACATAATATGAAGCTCCAAGGGAACAGACTCAGGAACATCAGGAAATAAAGGCTGGTAGTGAAGAGAACGGTCCTGGAATTCAAAAGGGCATGGGAGAAACACAAAGGATCCCTAATGGCTAAAGGAAGTACATGAAGAAAAGGGGTAACCTGTGTTAACTGGGGTTACCTGCATAGAGTGGCAGTTACTACCCTTAACAGAAGGCATGGAGTGACACTTACTGCAGTACTGCTCTCCACTTTGACAGCAGGGGGGTGGGGGGAAGGAGAAAAAGGGGAATTGGATCCAGGCAACAGTTCATGTTGGGCCACGACTTTTACAGTCCAGGGTACTGATATGCAGACTTTAGGGGAAAAAGCACAGGACTCCTTCTGTGGCCAAGTCCTAAAGCAAAGTATGTTCAAACAGATTATTGCCTGGTAATAATCAAGAAGGCTGCTCACCCTGTAAAAATATTGATAGCAGTAATTTTGTTATGGGTTTGACAATTGCTTGGTTTTGAATGTTAATATTACAATCCTTAACATAAGGCTGGGGGCAACCTGCATGGAGCGGCAGATACTACCATAGGAAACTTGCTGAGCAGACTGGATGGACCATTTAGTCTTTTTCTGTTGTCATTACTACATTACTATGTACGTTACTATGTTACTATTTTAACATCCGATAACCTTAACATTTAAGGTCCAGTATAACATAGGCCCCACCTATTTGTCTGCGTGGATGATCCTGTACATTCCACCTCACTCATGGTTACAAGAGTAAATTATCCAAAAGCTCAGCTATGGTCCAAAATCTCTGTTTTCCTTATGTGCTTCCAAAAAAGTGAAATACGTTTCTACAAGCTGTGGGCTTATTAACTGACCTTATGTTTTTTACACGTTCTTTGAAACCAATTGTAATGTACTGATGTTTGATGTTCATTGATATATTGTTTGATTTTATGCCTTGTGCATCTATTTGTATTACATCTTGACTGATTTTATGTTTTAACTGATACTCAATCTAGTGCTTACAAATGGGGAAATGTCTCTAATGTCTGGGTAAGTGCCATCCTGAGCACCAGTGATCATCTGATAGTATGGTTTGATATCACAAATAAGATATAGAGAAGTCACAAGAAGACCCAAGTTTTGAATTTCAAAAATACTAACTTTGTCAAAATGGGGATGTTCCTGGAGGAAGAGCTGGAGGATTGGGAGATAATAGGTGAGGTGGAACAACAGTGGGCCAAATTAAAATGAGCTTTTACAAAGGCAACAAATCTATATGTTAGAAAAGTAAACAAAAGAAGAGAAAGAAACCGATCTGGTTCTCGAAGGAGGTGGCTGAAAAAATACAGGCAACAGAACAGCATTCCAGAAGAATAAAGGATCCTAAAAAGAGGAACACAGGGAAAAATACCTGGTGAGACTGAGGGAGGAGAAAGAAAGAAAAAATCAGGAAAGCAAAAGGTCAAGCTGGAAAGGATTGCCAAAGGGTAAAGCAGGGT